>NC_081415.1:430057256-430358256 GCF_030272615.1 Cryptomeria japonica
CCTTAAGTGGTTCAAGGGCCTACCTGTGAACTCAATAGCTACATGGGATGAGCTGGGACAACTTTTAAATCGGCATTTTGAAGACAAGTTAGATCATTTTTCATTGGTGGAGTAGCTCACTACCATCAAAAGAGCTCCACATGAGCATATGATGGATTTCAACTACCAGTTTCAAAGGACTTGGAATTGGATTCCAGCATCGGTAAAACCTTCCAATGATTATGCTTTTTTGTTTTACCTGAAGGCTTTGAATAGTGATATTGCACTCATGATATAGTCTATGGGGGCAAATACTTTACCAGTAGCATTTGATGTTGTTGTTAGGGTTGAGAATAGTCTTATTCAAGAAGGGAAGATAGAACCTAAGCCTCCCATGCCAATTTTTGCTGATATATAGCCCATTGTCCCTATAGTTCCAACTGTTATAGCTATTGTACCTTCATTTCTAGCATAAAATGCTCAAGTTGCAGCTCAAGAGCATGTTGTCCCTAGTCATTTGCAGGAGATAATAAGTATTAAGGAGAAAAAAACTAACCTATAGAAGACTTTGCAAAATTTTGGTAATGAGTTGGTTAATATCAAGAAAGCCCAAACTCAACCACCTTGCCAAATTCCTTTCTAAGCTCCCTACCAAGCCTCATACCAGACAAACTCTCAAGGTCAAAGAAGGAATTTTAATCAAAGGCATTTTCAACAATATAATCCTAATACACCCAGTTCCTCAAGGGATATTGTTCCAGTCCAGAAAAACTTGGTAGCTGACTATGAGTGGTGTTTTCCTTGCAACCAGCCACATAACCAATCTACATGCTTCAATGGCATGTTAAATCAGGCATTGATGGTGCAAAACAGTGTTGTTGTTCCAAGAAATCAGTCTCAGGAAGTTAATGAACAACATGCTACACCCATGGAACAAGGTAGTCTTGATGTTACTTTGATGAATTGGCAAGGTGAGGAGTTTTGTGGGGTTAATCAGCCTCAAAATCAGTCATATATCCCTGTAGCAGCCAACACAAGATCCAAGAAAAGGGTTGTCGACATGGGGCAGCAGACTGATAAGAATAATGATCAGCCTTTCTCAAGTACCCAAGCTCAGGCAGGGCCTTTCTCCACTCAAAATACACAGTTTCTTCAGAGATCACAGCATGTGGTGACCAAAGATCAGCCAAAAAGCCAACCTCGGCTAGCACAAGTGCAAAAGGTCATTGTTGTTACTAAGGGACAACCAAAGGTCATTATGACTAATTTTAATATTTTGGATTAGTTGAAGAAAACTCATGTTAGCATATCAATGTGGGATTCACTAGCTCTACCTGGGCAAAAAGATTTGTTACATGATGCTTTGTCTAACCTTTCCTTGACTGCCCAACCATCTAATCAGCAAGCTTGAAAGGTTGTTCTTACCAATAAGCCTCAATAGAAGAGTGAACAATAGTCTCAACAGTCCAAGGTAAACAAACCACCTCCCTTTTATGTCACTCTAATCATTGGCTAGCACCTAGTGCATAACTACATGATAGATTCAGGTGCAAGTAGCTCAGTCATGCCCAAGCAATTGGTTGACCAGTTAGGATTGACTTATGAGCCATTGAATAAGGGTGTAGTGTAGTTAGATGGGACTATTGTAAATACTGTAGGAGTCATTAAAAATTTGAGTCTAACACTCCATGCTTGCCCCAATTTTTCTATTCTGCAAGATGTATATGTGATAAACTTGCCACCCTACTTCGCAATTTGATTATCAAGAGACTTTACAACCAAATTAGGGGGTTATTTGTCATATGACTAGTCACATATGTTTTTTAGGACTAGGTATGGAACTAAAGTTACTTTTAAATTAGAAGCTTTAGCTAATGATCACATAGAACCCTATGTCCCTAATGTTGTCAATGCCAATTTGACCATTCATGAGCAAGATGACCAACCCATTCCGCGTGAACCAAACACCCCTATTGATGACATTTCTGACATTATTCTGGATGAATGGGCAGCTGAGAGTATTGAGGAAGATCCTTTTAAAAATATGGATGAGGTAAACCTCAGAGTCTATATGTTTCATGATAAAAGGTTTTGTTGTCCCAAATTTGATGAAGGATGCTGGACAACAAGATAATCAACATCAAAATGAGCTTTGGAAGCTCTATTTTGATGGGTCAAGAAGTAAGAATGGTGTTGGTGGTGGTTGCATGTTGATTTCCCCTATTTATGATAAGTATTATGTATCTTTCAAGTTTTCTTTTAGCTGGACCAATAATATAGCTGAGTATGAAGCCTTAATTCATGGTCTACAATGGGCAAAGAAGAGAGGAATCAACTGTTTGCAGGTTTATGGTGACAGTGAACTAGTTGTCAACCAAGTAAGAGGTCTCCATACCACTAAGAATGATCTTTTAAAGTCTTATAAACATAGGGTATGGGATCTTATTGAAGATTTTCAAGCTTTCAATCTGTTGATTATTCCTAGAAATCTTAATAAGAATGTTGATAGACTTCTTGGGATAGGAGCACAGTATGATATTCCAAGTGATATCAGCAATATTAATGAACATCAATATGTAAAAGTGATTGTTAGGTCTTCCAATCCTAACAATGTTGATCATTGGCAAGTTTTTTATAGTGATCAACAAATTATTAACTTTTTAAGGGAAGAGGCAGAGTTTTCAAATACCAACCAAGAGAAGCTTAAGCAACAGTATGATGATCAGGTCATACAACTGAAAACAAACAAGCTACCTAAGAGTTTGGTCACATTGGAGTCAAATTTCAATGAGGATGATCAAGTGATAAAAGAAAAATCCAACTTGCAGATCAAGGAGGAACATTATGAAAATGTTGAGATTTTCAAGGTTAAGTTGTTAAAGCTTGGCAAGGTGTGTACTTTAGAGGAAAGGCGTGCATTTGTTTTACTATGCCAAGAGTTTAGTGATATATTTGCTTGGCAATATTCTGATTTAAAAGGCTTTGACCCTAGTATTGCCCAACATACCATAGAGCTTGAGCCAAATGCTAAACCTGTGAGGCAAAAATAGAGACCTCTTAATCCAAATCTTGAGCCCCTTATGTTCAAAGAACTTAATAAACTCATTGAGAGCAGCATCATTTTTCTTATCAAACAAACCTCTTGGGTGTCAAACCTTGTCCCAGTTAGGAAAAAGAATGGTGAAATCAGACTTTGTGTTGATTTCTGAGATCTCAATAGAGCCTCTTTGAAGGATAGATATCTGTTGCCCTCTATGGAGCAGATTTTGCAAGTTGTTGCAGGTTTTGAGAGATTCTCCTTGCTAGATGGTTTTTCAGGTTATAACCAAGTTTAAGTTAAGGAGGAAGATCAATTCAAAATAGTATTTACAACTAAATGGGGCACTATGGCTTATAAAAAGATGCCATTTGGTTTGTCGAATGCTAGTGCCACTTTTCAGCATGCTATAGATATAGAATTTCATGGTTTGATGTATAAATTTGTACTTGTTTATTTGGATGATATCATTGTTTATTCCAGAAATTCAGTTGAACACCTAGCTCACCTAAAGAAAAATTTTGAGAGGTGTGGAGAGTATGGTATATCTCTTAACCAAAAGAAATGTGTGTTTTTTGTTCATGAGGGTAAGCTCCTGGGCTATGTTGTATCAAAAGAGGGTATTACTATTGATCTAGAGAGGGTAAGTGTTATTCTTTCCTTACCTCTACCAGCAGCACACAAGAAGGGCTTGCAAAGCTTCTTGGGTAGGATTAAATTTGTTAGGAGGTTTATTCTAGATATTGTAGAATTATTAAAACCTCTAACTTCTATGTTGAAAAAAGATATTCCTTTAAGTTGGTCAAAGGATGGGAGGGGGAGTTTTGAGCTTATAAAAGAGGCACTTGCAGCTACTCCTACTTTGCTAAACCCAGATTTCTTAAAAGAATTTATTTTGTATGCTTATGGTAGTATTGACAGCATCTCAGCTCTATTGGTTGAAGAAAATGAGCATGGTTTGGAGCAGCCTTTGGCCTTTTTCAGTCAAGGCCTTAAGGATTATGAGGAGAAATATTCTTTTGTTTAAAAACATGTTCTTGTTGTTGTTAAGAGTTTGAAAAAGTTTAAGTATATGTTGTCTAACAATAGGATTAAGTTGATGGTTTCTCACCCCTCAGTTAAAGAGTTTTTGCTCAGTAAAGACTTAAATGATAAGAGGGGTGGTTGGGTGACTAAGGCGATGGAAATTCATGTTGATATTAAGGTCACCAAGCTAGTCAAAGGTAAGGGATTGTGTGAGCAGCTTGCTGATCACACAAACAATAGTAAAGAGGATGAGGAGAAGGTTGTTTTGGCCCTCCAAGACGAAGAACAAGTAGTTGTTCTTGTTCCTCCTATTAGCTGGGTACAAGAAAAGACACATTTCTTGCTGACCGGTGAGTGTCCTCATGGATTGAGTAAGTCAAGAAGAAGGTATTATAGACTTCAGTCTATTCCCTATGTACTCTTGAATGGTTTTCTATTTAGAAATGATTTTCATGGTGTATTATTGAGGTGCATAGATGTTGATCAGGTTGATAAGGTATTGCATGAGTTCTGTGAAGGATCAACAAGAGGACACTTTTTAGCAAGAGCTACAGCTTTGAAAGTTATGAAAGGAGGTTATTATTGGCCTAATTTGTTCAGAGATGCACATTCCTGGATTAGAAAGTGTAAAGAATGTGCCATGTTTGCAGGAAAAGAGAGGTTGGCAGCACTGCCATTACAACCTATTTAGGTAGAACAACCCTTTATGAAGTGGGGTTTGGATTTCATTGGAGTCATAAATCCACCTTCAAGTATTGGCCACAAGTGGGTGCTCATAGCCACTGATTATTTTACTAAGTGGACTGAGGCTTTAGCACTGAAGGAAGCAAACAAGATAGTTGTTTTGAACTTTTAGGATGAGTTGATAACTAGATTTGGTGTCCCTGAATCTATAGTTTCAGATAATGCTCTTGCTTTTGTAAGGAGTCGAATATCTGATTGGGCAGTAAAGAATTGTGTTTAGCTCAACACCTCATCTAACTATTACCCTCAGGGCAATGGACAAGTTGAGTCCACAAATAAGAATCTGCTCAGAATCATCAAAAGGACCATGGAAGGAAATCAGTGAGCTTGGCATACCATGCTTAAATCAACCTTATGGGCTGATAGAATCACACCAAAGAGGTCCACTCAAATGTCTCCATACATGCTTGTGTATGGGAAAGATGTAAGGTGCCTATTTCACTTTATTTTCCAGCCCTTGATTTATCTAACCAACTGGATATGATTGAAGAAGAGCCTGTGTCAGCAAGATTGGCTTAGTTGATTGAGATAGAGGAAGTTAGAAATAAGGCAATGAGGCAAATTGAGCATCACCAAGCTCAAATGAAAAGACCTTTTGATAAGAGGGCTTCTCCTAGAGTGTTAAAGGAAGGTGACATTGTCCTGAAATGGGATGAATTCAAGAGCAGGCTAGGCAAGCATACAAAGTTTGATGCTTTTTGGAGTGGGCCTTATATGATATATGAGTGCAAGTAGCACAATGCCTTCCAGTTGTCTAAGTTGGATGGTGAAGTTGAACAAATTCCAGTCAATGGGATTCACCTCAAGCATTTCTTTTGAGGTATGCCTAAAATTTGTACATATTTCAGTTTTCCTAGTGGTAATAAGTGCTTTGCACAATAGTTCAATTTGTAGTTTTGTTTTCCCTAAGTGCCTAGTGCATAGTTCAATAGGAGTAATAAGAGTCATACTGTTGCAATCCATCGAAGCTATAAAAGAGAGGTGTCCATCATATGGAATAAGGAATATGTTTATCTCCTCTCACGCACAAAAGGCATCTCCCTCATATAGCTGCAATAAATTGTTGCAGTGTTTTAGAAGTGTTTTGTTGTTTTGTCCTATCCTAATCTGTCAATACACATGCCTAATTCATGATAGTGAGGTGTTAATCTCACTACCATAAACCACACACCTGTACTCCATAGATTAGGATAGGTTTTTTAGAGAAAAGAGAGTATTTGCAGTCATATGTGATGTGTTGTTTCAGTTTTCTATCAGTCTCAGTGACTCTGTGCCCAATGGAATGCATAAGGAAGCTGGTCAAAATGTTTAGCAGGCAAACATATGGTAGATGTCGCCAAAAATGTTACCTATTTTTGCTACAAGCTCAATATGCCTCAGAAGGAGAAACAAGTACTAAGTATGAAAATAATACATATTTTTGTCTAACTTGTTTGCTTCATGTGCAGATACAGGAAAGGTAAAATATAGCATGTGGGTTAAAATGTGGCTCCCTCGAGGGTTGAGCCCAGCATGCTGATGGAGATGAATGCTACAAAGATAGATAGATCACATAAATATTCATGCTCCATTGCAAAATTCATTTTTGAATTTGGAGAGGCTCAGAAACCTTTAGGTAAAAGCAAATTACAGGGGTCACGTGACAGAGGAAAGGCCCAAGAAGGACCATTTATCCCACATTGGCCGCGCAGAGGAAATTTATCGCATTTATATGCAAGGTCACATATATCCTTGGTGTCAAAGCTTATGGAATTTTTACGAGTAGTTCAGTGTTGGTGGGCTTCCCGCGTGCATACGCATCTCAAAGTGGCTATATTTTGCAATGAAAGGGCAAATTAACAGGTGAGTAGGTTGCAAAGGATTTGACGGCCATCGCTATACCGCTATGCAAAAGTGCTCGACTATTAATCACCGTGACTTAGCGACTGATGAGGTAGCGTCTAGGTGGAAGTTGAAGTGGCACCCAGGTGGATCATGTAGCAAAATAGAGGCATGCCACATGGTGACACTGTGGCATAAGAGAGAGTCGCTTAGATAGACTAAAGACCGAGCAGATTCAGGTAGATCAACGATGATCAAGAAAGATCTGACGGTTGTTGCTATGCCGCTATAGGAAGATAATTGCCAGTTATCATAGTGACTTGGCAACAAAACACGTGCCGAAAAGGGAAAGTTAAAGCTTGAGCAGATTGCTGAGATCAATAGAAAATCAAGGAAGATCGGTTGGTGGAGTGACATTCTGGGGCTATCCATGACTATCGATGTGTCGTGGTTGTGAAGTGCCCAGAATGAATACCCTCACGACAGGTGGCATCTCATCAAGATGAATGTCAAACAAACCTTGGTTGTGATAGATCTCTAAATGATTTCACTAAATGCATCAGTTTCATCAAAATAATAGGTATCGATGAAACTGCAGTTTCGATGAGACATAAAAATTGTTCGCCGAGGGAGGTAGTTTGGCCGAAGGACTGATGCCAAACAAACCAAAGTAAAATGGTGGGTCCGGTGGTACTGAGGTGGTGGATGAGGTCGTGCTTAGGTGGATTAGGTGGCAAACCAAAGATTGACATGTGGCACAGATGTTTAGATAGACTAAAGATCAAGCAGATGAGGAAAGATCATCAGTAGTCTGAAACATCTAATGGCCATCATTGTACCACTATAGAAAGAAGCTCACCAGTTATCATAGCAACTTGGTGATAAAGTGCATGTGGAAAAGTGGAGAGGCTAAGAGGTTGCAGATCAAGCAGTTTGAGGATAGATCAATGATCGTCGCTATACCGCATGATGAAGATGCTCGTTGGTTATCTCATGCAACTTGGCAACTGGCGAGGTGGAAGTTGAGGTGGTCGTCCAGGTGGGCTCAGAATGAATGAGATGTACCACATGGTAGAGAGAAGATGAAGAACCAAGTTAGACCAAGTCAAGATGGCAGACAAAGTAGACCCGCGAGCAAATCAGAGGCTGACACGTGGCAAAACTCTACAGACGAGCGGATGTCTATATTTTTTAAATCAACTTTGAACTGGTTCAAAGTGGTTCAATGGTTCAAATTTCATTATTGTTGCTCATTCCCATGGGCCCAAGATGAAGAGAGCAACAGGAGAGATAAAAGCAAAAAGCAGAGTGGTTAAAAGTCGAACAAGTTCCTGAAGATCCGAGGGTTGTCACTATACCACAATGAAAAGGTGCGTAAAGGTTAATCCTTGCGACATAGCGACAAGTCATTAGCAGTCTCGGTGGTTTTTGTTATGTGCTGACAGTTAATGGAGGTGGCTAAATCAAATTGCCAAGTCCGGTAGCGTCCAGGTGGAATTAGTGACAAAGAAAGGAGAAGTCATCAGGTAGTAAGTTGTAGTTTTGGAAGAGTTTCTCTCTCAGTCAAACCCCTTGATTTTGAGGAAAAGCTTAGAATTGATGACAACTGATCCATCTTGGAGCCAAATTTTCAAATTTTGAATTTTTTGCAAGCTTTCATATAAGTGATTGTTTTTCACTCTTAATAGGGGGAGAGATTCTAGAGTTGAGGGAGTGCGAGAGTTTTGATATTGTGTGGCAAAAGACACTGGGCTCATGTAACTTATTTTTAGGAGTCTTTTCTAGATTTGTAATGTAGAAAGTTCCTTGTTTTCAATAAAGAAGTTGAGTTCCTCCTTAAATTCTTTGGTTTAAGTGTTATTATTGTAAGCATTTTGATTAAAATTCGATGATTCTTTTGTAGAATCCTTCATTTTATCTTAGTTTCTTCAAATGCTTAGGTCTGAGGTACATGTTATAGTGCAGGTCTCTAATTGTGTATGTGATTTTGTTGCATCAAAATTGTGAGAACATTATTATTCTCCTTTCTATGAACATCAGTAAGCTAGCCTTTCAAGAGAATCATTTATGCAAACATGTATGTTTGAGTTGTGAGTTTAAGCAGTTTCATTAGTTGGTTATTTTGTGGATTTGTAAGCAATTTGCAGGTCTTTTATCATTGGTGGATCACCTAGCAATAGCTAATTTTTTAGTTTTATGCATATCCTTCTTCCCTTTTCTCATAAATTTATTTAAGTTCTTTAGGTGATCAAATAGGAAGTCGGCCTATGATCTAGAGGTCTGCTCCCATAATAGGATACCCACAGCCTGAGAGTAGTCCAATGTGTCACTGGATTGTAGGAATTTCAAGCTTGCATCGGGTGCAAATCCATGTGACAACACTTACTGCTCAAAAATAATAAAGGGCAACAACCTTAGAAAGGCTCACTACCTTACAAAGCTTGGACAACAATCTAGATTACATGAACTGAAAGAATAACATCTCCAAATGCTTGATCATAGTTCCAACTAAGCACATTGTCTACACAACAACACTTATCTACTCTTCTTCACTACTGAAAGATAAATTCACTTGTTGGCACGTACAATACTCTCATACAATCCACAGATACACAACTTATATGATTACAATACTTGTTTATACAAATCATCAACATTAAGCTTAAGGTCAACTCAACACATAAGACCTAATTACAAAATTAGATCACATGATACATAAATCCATAACCAGACCAATACAATGTGTGCAAGAACATGGCATGGACCCAAATCAAATTCTCGAACATGCAACACCATAGAATAATTTGCCAAGATCATCTGCAACATGCTACACCACCAAATATGTCACATAACATGAAGAATACCACCAAACCAATAAAATCTTCAATAACACAAACCACCAAAATGCATAGAGCATGATCAGAGAACATCAACAAGCAATGTGAATTCCACTGCAATAACCGCAACAACTCGAATAACAAGAATCATCATTATTCCATCACCGGAGCTCAAGAACACCAACTAACAAACTGAAAGATAGGCTTGTGAAGTTCCAAATCATGAACCACCCAATCTGAGGACATACATGAATGTCCCAAACATTCTCCAAAATCCGCAACTCAAGATATAATCATTCTAGAGCAATATGGATCAAATACCACAACTCTACAATACAAAAGTAACTAACCATCACACCATATCACATAACTCGACCAAATCACCTTCCAGAACACTGAAACTCATATTGAATCAACTAGAGATAAGTATCTTGAAACCCATTAATCTACATCAGCACATCTGTAGTAGATCACCAAAACAGCTCTCTACAACATACCAACTGTCTGCAACACAAGAATATGTTGACATAGATGACAACAACACATTCCAACAACTCTAATATCCAACACCTCCTATGGACATCGAGGCTTAATATCCTACTTCTTTTGGTGTCCATCCTTCGACTTTGTCTATTGCTCACCCTAATGATGGTTCCATGGAAAACTCCCAATCCATGTAGAAGTCACCCATTTTGTTGGATTCCACTCTATTGGTTCCATGAAGACTCCTAATCCTTGCAAAAGTCACCCATTTTGATGGATTTTACTCTATTGATCTCTCTTTTGTCGTTGGAAAATTCAATGGTGATAGACAATGGGGTTGCTCCTATAGTTGTTGGTTGCCATCTAAATGATTATGGGTGAGAACAAGTCAAAAAGAGGAAGTAGAATCCTTAGTATCAAATGACTTTGAGGTTCTCCAAGAAAGAGACAAATATGGAGTCTTAATAATTATAGTTCAACCATGTAGATTGAAAGATAGTTTTGGTGGTAGAAATAGTTTTTTCTTTCTATGGTTTAGCATAGGTTTGGTTACTGTAAGTGGCAACAATAAAATTTTAGATTGGCCTGAATCGACCCTTTTGTTTGCGATGCACTCCTATTAGAGGATTGAAGTGTTTCGTGCTTTTTAATTATCTTCTTATATCGGAGTGGACCTTATGTTCACAACTTCTTATAGATTATTTATTTATTTAATCAATATAGATAAAAAGGAATAAGTTAATTGAATCAATTAAATAATTAAAATTATTTAATTAATGTGGAAGAAAATGATAAATTGATGAATTAATTAGATAATTAAAATTTATTTAACTACCCATTCATGGGTTCTCTAGGGTTCATCCTTTGGGTAAGATGGGTAGCAGAGGTGAAGAGGTGTGGGATAGGCCAAAGAAGGGGTGGATTAAGATTAATTTTGATAGAGCGTCAAGAGTTAACCCAAGAATTTCAAGTGTCAGGTGCATTGCTATGGATGAGGAAGGGAAGATCCTCTTCAAAGGTGCATAGAAGTTGCAAGATGGGACAAATAATGAGGCTAAAGCATAAGCCGCTCTTTTAGAAGTGTAATTGGCCAATAATATGAACATTCCAAGAGTGCATCTTGAAGGTGACTCTAAAGTGGTAGTGGATGCAATTGTGAAAGGAATTTCTCCAGTATGCGACTTAATAATTTTATTTCAATAATCTGCTCAAAATTGAGTGGTTTTTAGAAATTTCGCATCTCTCACATTAGGAGGGGGGAAATATGGTGGTAGATGTTTTATCCAATGTGGCATTTGAATTAGGAAATCGTGTGACAAAATGGTGGGTGGGTGATGATGGCATTGTCCAATGGTTGCTTTAATCAACCTGTACTCCTCTATACTTGTCGATTAACAAATTACTTGCGATGTGGACGGCTTGTTATCCTCCCGACAGATTAGGTTGGATCGTTTGAAGTTGGCAATTAATGTCAATAACTTCTGCAGTGGCGGTGATGCTTGTAAGGAATGCATTTATGTAAAGAGTGGGAAAGAGGGAGTCATTTCTTTGTGTATTCATGAAGTCTCTTGGTCTGCAATGGAGGTGAATTTTACCTCCGAAGACTTCAAAACTTCTTACTACATTGTGCGGTCTAGTTTCAGAGTGGAGGCTAAAGAATATGTTTTGTTTGAGGGACCCTCTATTGATTCAGAGTATGCGGCTGGTCCTGGAAGAAGATTTGGGTGTAATTGGTCACTGTTATCGAACCCGGGCTAACATTTATTCACTTATCAAGGCATGGGGTCTGGAGTTTGAATCCTCATGTGCACAGGTCTGAACAATCATGAAGGCAATCATACCAGAGGAGTATCTGGTAAAAATGGAATCATTGTTGGAGTGAGTAGTTCCAGACATAGGCTTCAATGTCTCTAAGAGGCTGGAGGATCATCAAGCTTTGAGGGGCAGACTTATCCCATTTCTTAGGAGATGGGAGGAGGTGAAAAATTTGTATAGAGAGGAAGCGATGAGAGGGTGGGAAGTGCTAAAACTGTTCACTCTATTCATGGAGCTGGAAGAGGTTACTCAGAGGGAATGGGCGGAAGTAGGGGATGAGGTAGAGATTAGCCAAAGGTTGAGGTTGAGGCCCAAGCACATGAAGATGACATTGGCAGGTGGAAGACAAAATTTGGCTACCTCTTTGGGTAGTGTTTAATTTTCTATTGTTGTTGGTCTTTGGAACTTCATTCCCGTTTCTCCATTCAAAATGTTCTATTTTTGCTTCATACTATATTTTCTATCTGTAATTACCTGCTACCATTAGGAATTTTGGACTGGTTCATATAATGGTTTTGGGAGGGTGGTTTTTGTATTTGCGAATGTTCTAGGTGGTTGGTGGGTGGTTTTTTGAAAAATAGTTGTTTCTTTTTTGAAGATGTCAATTTCCTTTTCTTTTAATAATAAAATCCAATATTATTGATCAATTTTTTTTTTAACTAAAGTGGAAATGGAGGGAAATTTTGAATTTAACTAATTAAAAATTATTTAATTATCAAATATGAAGGGGAATGATGTTTATTTAATTAAAGATAATGAGTGTAATTTGGAACTAGGGTTTCACCAAGTAGGAAACGACCACTAATTAACCAAATTAGCCAATAAATTGAAAGATGGGTGAACCTAATAAATCTAGCCTCAATCCAAATAAAGAAAGGGCTGGAATTTTGATTATATTCATTGGTTAGGGTTTGGTTCCCTCTTTCTAGATTGAAATGGATTGTAAATTATGAAATTAGGGTAAAACCATGGATAATTGAAGTAAACTGGCAAAAAAAGTAAGCTACAAAAGTCCCATAGAGCCACTAACTGAGATTTGGGCAAAATAAGATGTTCAAAACTTGTTTCCAATGTTAGGATTAATGATAGTCCCAAAGATACTGAGAGGCGAGGTGAATCAGTATCTAACCGATTAAGATAATATCTGACCTTATTAAGTATTTTGTATTCCAAAACAGTGTATTGGTAAACAAGAATTAATGCAGTAAATAGGAACAGTAAAGACAGCATACAAAACACACCATAACACAAGATGTTTAACGAGGAAACCCAGTGTGGGAAAAACCTCAGTGGGCATTGTGACCCACAATATTCACTCACTGACCTATGCATGGATATTAATTACAATGAGGGGCCTGCACATGCAGGAAGGCCAACTGTCTAGAGCTCACTGCTTAATCTACAAAAACTGAAGTCTCACTAAAGAGGGTGAAAAGGAGAATGAGGTGGATTAGTTAGTAAACATGTAAATCAAACATGGAAGCATATGAAATCAAAGACATAACTCAAAAACACATAAAAACGTGAATAATATGCATATACCTTACAATCCTCCTACCTCTCCCTCGGATTGAGCTTGATGAAGTGAACGCGCCCCTTGATGATGCTCCACTTGACGTGCTCCTTTGGTTGCTGGATGTGGATCCACTTGACATGCTCCTTTGGTTGCTTGATTAGAGCCCAAATTTGATTAGGATTGACACCTTAGTCCTTGGATGAGGATTTTAGGTGGTAGATGAAACCACAAGCAAGGTAATGACCAAGTTGGGTAGAATTTAGACCTTGGAATGATGATTAAAAAGCCTCTTTTCCACCAAGGGTTGACTAATGACCCTAAGAAAAGTAATGGCGCAAGTTAAGAGTCTTGATCGACTCAAAAAGGATGAGGCAAAAGATACTTGGAGAGGATTTTTCTTCAAGCACAAGAGCCAATTGATTAATGATGAGGTCTAAATGGAACTTCACAAGGCATGCAACCTTAATGTGAGGTTGAATTGGATTAAAGGATGATTGGATTTGGATTTGGATAATTGATTTGATAGTGGAGGGAGATTGATTTGATGTGTTAAGTCCTTCAGAATTTGAGGATGATTGATTGAGGAGGTATGATAGTGATGACTAGAAGGAACTTGATGACTAGGTTATTATTAGCATGAATATGACTCAATAGATGATTGGTTTGGATGGGAAGTTGTATGAAGGGATACGACCACCTTGATTTTGATGATAGTTGGTGTTGAAGGACAAACCTGAACCTTGATGGAGAGCACGGACTCTTAGTTCATCACTAGCATCAAACTCATTGCTATGACCTTGGACGTAATCGTGGTAATGATGCAAGAATGTCCTATGTTTGAGCAAGAGTTTACGGTTGGTATACCAAAATTTTCAACGCCTAAGGAGTTGTGCTTGTGTGAGATTTTTCTTCTTGATAGGTTGGCGAATTGACTTCTTAGGATGTTTATACAAGTTGGGCTTATGAAACATGAGACGGACAGAGTTTTGACACAATTTTGGGCTTTGTGTGGGTGATGACTTGGATAATTGTTTGTGTTTGGACAAGTGTTTTTGCAAAGTGTTTGAAGATAATGATGTGTTCTTTAGTCTAGTCTTAGCAAGTATGTATCAAACAAAGCAAACACAATGATCAAATGTATTTTAACTCAAAGATACTCATGCTCATATACAACACTCTTAAGGCTAGCAAGGACAATAGTCATTGGATCCCAATTGGTTTCCCAGCTATGCTTACCTAGAGTGGACACTTAGATGCTTGACCCCACTAGCTCCCCTCCACAGCACTCACTTCTCTGGGGCAGCCAAGCATCAATTCCCATGAAAACACCTCATGGCAAACTTTGTCTCTATATTAAGGGCCGTAAAAATATGGGCGGCTTCAGAGGTCTGACCTCCTACACCAATGACTAGAAGGTTTTTGGCCACTATGAACAAAGTGTTTAGTAAGTATTCCTGTTAGGAGCTACCCTTCATAGTTGTGCAAGCACAATTGAGGCCTATAGCCCAATGAAGCACCAAGAACTTAGCAGCCACGCAAGCATGATTGAGATCTCTAGGATCCTACTAAGCACCCAATGTGAGAGTGAACTTTCATATAGCCCCAACCATTGACCCTTTCGTAGTCAATGGCCTATTTATTATAGTGAGTTGGGAACCCCAGGTCCGAGTGTACTCACTTGGGTCGTTCCCCTCTTACCTTCTCAAAGAGCAAGTTGGGAGGGTAGGTTCACTAAGGGTAAACATGCAATCAAACAAGAAAAGGTTGGAGGGTCTGGATTTTTGATCGTCTAGCTAGACGAGAGCATACTCTCCTACCTTTGCGCTGTTCTTAAAACACAAAAAACAATGATTCATTCACTCTTTAATTATCATCTAGGTGCCTAGTTAAAAAAAGAAAGCACAATGTTTGGTTGGGTCTCTTAGGCAACCTGCAAAAAAGTGGATTAGTAGTTTTTTCTAATTTTTAAGGTCTTGGACGGTCGATTTAAACTACAAAACTTTAAAAAAAACAATTAGTACCTACTGTATTGCACATACAGCGCACGCGTCGAAGTGCAGTCAATTGCACTGAAGCGCCAGCATAGGCACTAAAACGCCTGCATACACACTACAATAAAAAATAAAAAAAGATAACCGTAAACACAGAACCGAGAAGGGTTTTATACCTGTCTGTCGTGCTGATTAGAATCACTCATGCTCAAATGCCTGCACTCGCACTGAAACCCTAAAAAATTAAAAACTGACGGATTAGCGGGTAAAAATTTCAAAATTCAAATTTAAAAAACAGAGCGGGAATTTTATAAAAACTATCGCTCTAATTTAAATCTCTTGCGCCGAAATGCCTTCGCACATGGTAAATAGACAGACAAAGAGTAATTTTTTAAAAAATTTAAAAGAGAGTGGGAAAAATTAAAATGTTATGAGGTGGTCGAGTTGATGCGCTTGTGCTCACGCTGATGTGCCTACGCATGCGTCGATATAGGATTTTTGTCACGCTAAACCTGAGTCGCTCGCGTTGATTTGTAGTCTCTCATGTTGTTCCGAAACTTGCATCTCACAACACATAAAAACTCACAAAAATATTAGTTTTTAGGGACATGGGTCCCACCGAGCGTGCCAAAATGAAGAGGGTGAAAAGGAGAATGAGGTGGATTAGTTAGTAAACATGCAAATCAAACATGTAAGCATATGAAATCAAAGACATAACTCAAAAACACATAAAAATATGAATAATATGCATATACCTCACAATCCTTTTACCTATCCCTCGGATTGAGCTTGATGAAGTGAAGGCGCCCCTTGATGATGCTCCACTTGATGTGTTTCTTTGGTTGCTTGATGTGGATGGATCTCCAAATATTGTGCACAAATGGATTAAGATGGATTTTGAGGAATGATATGGATGAGATGATTAAGTGTGAATGAGAGATAATTTTGGCATGGTAAAGATACTATGATAGCTTTTCTAGGCTCAAACTAGCAGCATAAGATTACTAAATTTGGAGATATGAATGAAGGGATAGAGTCCTCAATTTATAGGAAGAGGAAAGGAAGAATGAATGGCTAAGATGGATTCAATATGAAGGACTAGGATTTCTTGTGAGCTCACACAAGGCCCAAGAGAGGGTGTGGAGACCAAGAGATATGCCTTAAAGGCATTTCTTGTCTCCACACTCCTCAAGGTGCATTGGAAAGACTTCCCAATGTGCCTTGAGAAGAGCAAGGGATGGGACATTCCTTGAAGAATGGGGAGGAGGAATTTAAAATTGTTCAAAAAAAGATGATCATGGGGATTGGAGGAATAAGAAGGAATTAAAAATTCCTTGGGAGAGGAGATGCCTAGAGGAATGTGAGATTTCACCTAGGAAAATAGCATTTAAGGATAGTGGTTGGATGGAAGGGACAAGGAGTTGAATTTGTGGCTAATCATGATGATTAGCCACTAGCACCTCATTAGGAGGGGGATTAGAGGAAAGATTAGGTGGGATAGGATTTGTAGGAGGATTTGACTAGGAGAGAGAATGAATGGA
The DNA here is from genome assembly GCF_030272615.1 of Cryptomeria japonica. NCBI lineage: Eukaryota > Viridiplantae > Streptophyta > Pinopsida > Cupressales > Cupressaceae > Cryptomeria > Cryptomeria japonica. The sequence continues at coordinate 430,074,047 of NC_081415.1, forward strand.
GGGATTTAAAAACTAAAAGAATAAGGTTAAGTGAGCATAGGGAGTTTCTAGAAGAATTTATTAGGTTAATGATGGATTAGGAAGATGATTTGTAGGAATCATGTAGGTTAACTAATTAATTGAAATTAATTAGCTAAGGGGAGGATTTGAAAAAATTTAATTTTTAGAAGAATAAAAGAGGGGTTGATTTATTAAATAAATCAATCACATACTATAGTGACAATATTAATTATAATTAATTAATATTGAGGAGAATTGGAATTTGCATAATTAATTAATAAATTAATTATGTGAGAAATTAAAAATAATTAAAATAATTATTTTTAAGTGTCTACATTTTGCCCCTCTTTTATTCAGCGGCAAATTTGGCGATGGGTAGAAGATAGAAGAACAAGAATAAGATTCCCCAGCATAAAGTGTGGGAGGTGTATGCCCCCTTGAGAATGTTTTCAGAAAAAAAGATAAAAAATTCTCAAAAAAAGAGGAAGAAGAATTTGGGTGGAAGGGATAAGTGAGGAAGAAATATGAAGCAGTCGTGGAAAATTTGGAAGGAAGAAATGAAGATGCGAGACCGCAGAGGAAATGGGCCCTCACGGGGGCCCATTTAAGTCACAACGGGCCCAATGAGGAGTCATTGTTACACACAAGCCTTAGAGCCACTCAGAGCGAAGAAGAAGAGAAGGAGAGATGGACCGTATTCCAGTTCGTGATCATCGCGTCGAGAAAATCTAATGATTCGATCGACCGACTAGCTATGGACCACCGGTGAGTAGGACAATCCCTCTTTTGGAATTTTTAATTTTGGGTAAAAATTAGGGCTAGAAAAGGGGGTCTAGGTTAGGCAAGGCGCACATGCTAATCATTGTTTTAGCATGCACGCCCCTAGATCAGCGTGAGCACTGGTGACTAGCGTGGGCGCTCACGAAAGGGCCAGGTAAAATAAGGAATATAGGGGAATGGGGGGTTTTTAGCGTGGGTGCTCGTGCATTAGCACGAGCATTTGCGCTTTGACGCGCGTGCTCGCATTTCAACGTGAGCGCCCAAGAGATTGCGCAGAAGTGCGGCGCCCACGCACTCATGTTGACGGGCTGGGGAGGAGGTCAGAGCAGGGATGGAAGCTTTGTTGGTGCGAGCACCTACCAAATGGCGTGAGCATCACGGTTTTGGCCCAAGCGCTATGTAAATCAACACGTGCACTTGGGAAGGGGGGAAATACAATTTTGGCTTATAATTTTGGAATAGGGGGAAGGGTATGGTTGGTTCGGGAGGTCAGGAGAGAATTTTTGAGCATGAAAGTAATGATTTGGTCTAATGGATGTAGGTGGAGAGGGGACCACTAGCTTTGAGAGAGCATTGGCTTGCTACAATGAGTCTATATCATGAGTTAGGCCATGATGAGTTGGAGGTGCTAGCTGTGTTGGGATTTCATTATATAGGCAGGTGGCTGAGGATACAAGCGCATACTGCTATGATGATGGCACTAATGGAGAGGTGTGATAGTCAATATAACACCTTTCATTTGTCGACTGGAGAGGCCACAGTGACTCTGTTAGATGTTTGGAGAATCTTGAAGATCCTTGTTAGCGGCGTTATCCCTGAGTATCAGTTAGATGCAACTGATTTTTATCTGTAGGAGGTGTGTGAGTATGAGACACCACCGATGTTAGATAGGAGCAGGATGTACTTAGGTCGAACAATGGGTGTTCAGCGGATTCCTCAATTGGTTTTGGTGATTTGTGGATTACTGAGTGGGCGGATCATTCCGGATTTGGGTGGTCATGGGTTTCCTCTTGGATGGAGCAGATGTTTATACTTCATGTTGCATGATGGTCAGCAGTATGCATGGGGCACAGCGATGCTAGCCCAGCTATATCATGATATGCATCTGGTGGTGTACAGAGACTAAGCCAGTTTATCTGTAGGGGTCACACTCTTACATATCTGGGTGTGGGAGCACATTGCAGTGACTTGACCACTAGGGGTACAGGACAGGTGGCCACGACAGTCATTTGTGGACAGATATAGGGGACTGTTGCACTATACACAGACCATTTTTGGGATGTGAGAGGTGGAGGGATGACTAGCAACTACATTGGATGGGAGTCGAGATGTGGATTTTGGGAGATCAGTATATATCATGGAGTACTATGATCCATTCAGGGTGGCCCGATAGCTTGGAAAGGTATAGGATATAGTGGGGGATATTCCAGTGTATCCCTGGATTACCCAAGAGGTTAGGATTGGGGGCCCTACAGTGAGTCCCTTGGAGGGGAAAATGAGCTTCTAGATAGCTTTTCACTTGGTGTGGGATGAGAAAATGGGGGTAGGGGAGGATCCAGGCATGACAGGTGGATACAGGAGTTGGTGGGAGGGGCACTCGCCAGTGCGGCTTACCATTTCTGGGGTGTTGGAGGATGAGGAGCTGCAGCCACGGGTTGATCAGGTGGTGGGTGGAGTCGATGATGGCCCGAGAGAGAGAGATATGGTTGGCGTAGGGCGTGGTGTGGGCGAACAGTAGAGGAGAGTCTGGGTGGTATGGAGGAGGGATCTTGAGGAGGGAGAGGGAGAGGGAGAGGATGCCCCAGTGGGAGAGGCTGCAGAGTCCACAGTTGGCAAGGGAGGGGAGGTTGTTTCTATGGATATCCCTGAGGCACGGGCAGAGGAAAGAGGAGGATTGACACGGGTTGATTTTGACCATTTACAGTAGGAGTGGGATAGCTATCAAGCGAGGCTTCATTTGGCTGAGGATGAGCTACAGGTATAGAGGGCTCAGAGGAAGAGCATGGAGGAAGAGGTGGAGTGGCTAACACAGGAGAGAGCTGATCTAACAGAGAGTCTCCATACTGCTAGGACAATGGTGGATGCCTTGAGGGAGGAGAGGGAGGAGTCAGAGAGGATGTTGGAGGAGGCTCAGATAGGGACAGCCATAGCAGGACTACATGATGTCATTCATCAATAGGATGCCAAGATAGAGGGGTTACAGGCCAGAGTGCAGAGGGTGGAGGCAGATGTGACATGACTGCAGGGGGAGAGGGATGCAGCTTGCCAGGCATTGGTTCCTACAGGATTGGCGCAGATATTTTTTGATAGTATGTAGCAGCAGGAGAGGATGGAGAGGGTAGCTCGAGAGGCACAATATTATAGGGGTTTGTACCACGGAGTAGTGCCTATAGCATAGCGAGCAGCCTCATACACTGAGAGTGTGCAGTTTCACAGGACATATCGTCAGCGGTAGACTCAGCATTAGCAGATAGGGGGATCAGTGGTTTTCGACCACCAGCAGGGGGAGGCAGGAGGATCAAGTGGGGGAGGTACAGCAAAGGGGGGTGGAGTGATAGGAGGGGAGAGCTAGCTCCTTGTTTTTCTTGTGTATCATATTTAGAGCCTTCGGGGTGATCATTGTATTATGACAGACACATTTACCTCTTTATATATATACATGATTTATTGATGATGGATGATGTGTACTTCTTTATTATGATGGGTCCTCTTTGTTTTTCTTGTAATGCAATATAAGGATGCAATTATGGATATGTTGTGCTGACCTATTTGTGATGCAGAGTGGATTCTTATACATGTATGTTTATGATCTATTGCTGACACATTTTTGGATGTAGGATGAGTGACTTATATTTTTTAATGTGCGTATATGCAAATGTGCGATGGATTTTATGATGCAATCTAAATGTAATGTTACATGGATGAACAAGTATCTTTTATTTATTTGATGCAACCTAAGCGTATCCTTAAAATGTTTTGTGGAAAATGACTATCTAAATGAAATAAGTAATTCAATCTATATGATGTGAATAAATAATAAAGAGGGAATATGCCAATAATAACACAATGATCTTAGATATAAAAATAGAAGAATGTGGAATAAATGGGAAATGGAGAAAATTGAGGACTCCATGGGATTATTGAGTTTAGGATTTTATGGAATGATGGTGAGATTTTGTGCACAAAAAATGTGGAGATCCAACCTATTTTGATATTGCCTTGGGTGATTTGCACCACTGATTATAGAAATCAGGATGTCATGAGAAACCCAAGGTGTGTACTGACTCTCAGACAAACGGGAATTCCTTACACACAGCTATGCAAGTGTTGAGAAACACTAATACAAGGTTGTGGGTATGTGCAAGGAAACCCTCAAACACACTGATACCTCTTGTACATGAGAAGGGAAGTGTTGATAAACACTAGTACCAGGTCGCCAGTTTATACAAGAGGGATCCAAAACATGCCATGCTATGAAATTATGCCCCAGTATACAGATACTGTAACAAACCTGGATATGGAAAATTCAGGCAGTCGTAGATAGTTGCAGTCATAGGGCAAAAGATGCAAGTCTAAATGAAAAATCCAATAAGTCACTCACTCATGACCAATCTTGATACCTCTTGCCAAGAGTAGGATTATGATGGAGGATTAGGTTGCAAGGCAAGGGAAGGATTCATCCCTAGGGCAAAGTGGGCTTTTGGATTAGGCAAGTGATCTTATGGTTTTGAAGATTGACTTGCGGACTTAGGATTGTTTCTCAAGACTTCTTGAAGCTCACACAGAGGCATAGAAGCTCAGTTTAATGGGACATTCATTATTCATGACTCAAGCGAAGACTCATCATCATACGCGTGTTTTATTGGGAGGTGGAAGGGCGGGAATGTTGTGAATGGGTGGACTAGATGGAGGGTGCTTACAGTCTCAACCTGATAGGCAATGGATCTGGTTATTTACCTTGGTGCCTTCATGGACATTTTCACCAAGGTACTTGTCCATAGCACCACAAAGTGGTTTTCACTAATGGACGAATTGTTTTTTCTTTCTTTTTCTGATTTTTTAATTTTTGTGTGCCACAAGGCACCTGTTTGCCAGGTTTTCACCAAAGTGATGATTTTTTCAAGATTTTTTATTTTTATTTTATTTTTATTTTATTTTTTTGTATTTTTCTTGATTTTTTTATTTTTTGACAATTTAAGACTTTCTGAGGACTAGGCATAAAATCTTTTGAGGTGCATGATATTCATTGGATCATCCAAAGGATCGCCTTCAAGAGTAGCCAACTGATAAGCTCCTGATCCATATTTTTCTATGATTACAAATGGTCCAAGCCATTTAAGCTCAAACTTGCCTTTCTTTTCTCTTTCTTGTAAGTTTTTCTGATTCTCCATGAGGACAAGATCACCAATTTGGAATTCTTGGGTTCTTTTTTTGTGATAACTCATGCACAAACAATTTTGATATACCCAAAGATGATTCAAGGCCTCGAGGCACCTTTCATCTAGCAAGTCTAGCTCCTGTAAGCGGGCAATTCTGTATTCCTCATCTGGTAAGATATTTTGTAGCAATACCCTTAGAGAGGGGATCTCGATCTCAAGGGGAAGGATGGCTTCGGAGCCAAAGACCAAGGAATAAGGGGTGGTGCCTGTGGGGGTGCAGATGGAGGTACGGTAGGCCCACAAAGTGAGATGCAGTTGGAGGTGTCAATCACGGCCAACTCCATTGACTATCTTTTTGAGGATTTTGATTAAGGTTTTATTAGAAGCCTCAACTTGGCCATTGCCTTGGGGGTAATATGGGGTGGAAAAGCAATGTTGGATGTTGAATTTTTGGTAGAGTTCTTTGACATCTTAATTTTTAAATTGTCTGCCATTATCTGTAATGATAACTTTTGGGATCCCATATCGGCAGATTAGGTAGTTCAGGATGAATTTGGATATTTGCTTACCAGTGGTAAAAGTAAGAGGGATAGCCTCTACCCACTTGGTGAAATACTCGACGGCAGTGATAATGAATTTATGTCCGTTGGAGGATGAAGGGTGGATTTTCCCAATGAGATCAAGCCCCCACTATGAGAAGGGCCATGGCGTAATGAATGGCTGCAATTCTTGTGATGGTGCATGAATCTTGTCGCCATGTTGCTGGCAAGGGATGCATTTCATCTACTTCCATTTTAGGCCAATAATATCATGTTCTCAGAAGCTTTTTAGCCAAGGTGATCCCACTTGAGTGTGCCCCATAGATGCCCTCATGTACTTCACATAATGCTCATTATGCCTCTTGTTTATCTAAACACCTTAGGAGGGAACCATCAAAATGCCTTCTGAATGGGGTGTCTCCAAGGATAGTGTAACGAGCACATCAGCGAATGAATGTTTGTTGTTGGTTTTTAGTGAGATGTGGGGGAATGGTGTTGTCTTTGAGGAAAGTGAAAGTTTCTTGGTACCAACGAGACTCGGGACCAATGAGTACACACACCATTTCAGACTCTGGTAGGTCATGTGTCGGTATAAATAATTCCTCAACCAAGAACTTGCACTTTTGACTGTGTGTTGGCATCTGAAGGAGGGAGCCAATGGTGGCCATTGCATCTGCAGCCCTATTGTTTGTTCATGGGACTTGGTCAAACTTGATTGTCGTGAAATGTTACTTAAGATCTTCAACCATGGTACGATAGGGAAGGAGTTTGTCATCTTTTGTTTGGTATTCATCATTGACTTGTTTGATGACAAGTTGGGAATCACCATAGACTTGTAATTCCTTTATTTTCTAGTGGATAGCCAAGCGCAAACCTGTGACGAGTGCCTTGTATTATGTGATGTTGTTAGTACATGCAAAGGCTATCTTGTATGACTTTTGGATGCCATCTCCTTGAGGTGTCATCAATAATATTCATTCCCCCGATCCATTTTGGGTACAAGAGCCATCAAAGTACAATCGCCATGTGGAGGATGTGGTAACAGTCATAATGAACTCATCTAGTAATTCTGTGAGAAGAGGATGGTCACCTAGAAGTGGAGCTTCAACCAACTAATCTACAATGACTTGTCCCTTTATTGCCTTTTTGTCCACATATTCAATGTCAAACTCGCTTAAGACAATGACCCATTTAGCTGTTCTACCAGTGAGAGCAGCCTTTGACAAGAGATATTTAAGTGGATCAATCTTAGCAATTAGTTTTATTTTGTTGTTTAGCATATAGTGTCGGAGCTTTTGTGTGCTAAACACCAATGCCAAGCATGCTCTTTCAATGGGGGTATAATTGAGTTCATACCCTACTAGTGTCCGACTAATGTAGCAAATGGCATGTTCCTTCCCTTGATCATCTGTTTGTGCCAACAATGCCCCCAATGCCACTGCGGTAGCACATATGTACAAAATAAAGGGTTTTCCAGGAGTAGGAGGCATCAACACAAGAGGTGATGCTAGATATTCTTTTAGTTTCTCAAAGGCCTTTTGACATAAGTAGTCCCATTTGAATTTTGTGTCCTTGCGCAAGAGGTGTGCAAATGGATGTCACTTATCTGCTAGTTGTGAAATAAAATGCCTAACAGATTGGAGTTTCCCCTGGAGACTGCATAGTTGTCTGAGAGTTTTTAGTGGAGGCATTTCCATGATAGCTTTTACCTTTGTAGGATCGACCTCGATGCCTCTACGGGAAACAATAAATCCTAATACTTTTCCCGATGTGACTCCAAACACACACTTTTTGGGATTCAAACGCAGTTTGTATTTTTCTAATCTTTCAAAGATCTACTTTAGGATAGGGATGTGTTCTTGCCTTGTCTTAGATTTGCCTAGCAAATCATCCACATAGTCCTCCATAATTTTGTGCAAGAGGTCATGAAAAAATATTTTCATGGCACGTTGATATGTAGCTCCTACATTTTTTAGGCCAAAAGGCATGACTCGGTAACAAAAGGTACCCCATGGTGTTGTGAATGCAGTTTATGTTGATCCTCATCTGCAATCTTGATTTGGTTGTATCCAAAAAGTCCATCCATAAGTGACAACATCTCATGTCCTATTGTAAGGTCCACAATCATATCTATATTGGGGAGCGGGAAATCATCTTTAGGACAAGCTCTATTTATATCTCAGGAATCTGTGTAGATGTCGATGCCCCCGGTGGGTTTGCTGATAGGTACAATGTTGGAGACCCATTCAGCGTAGTCTATTGGTTTGATGAATTTTGCATCTAACATCTTTTGGAGTTTTGCCTTGACCAGGAAAGCAATATGCGGGTACATTTTGCACAATTTTTGTTTTACAGGTTTTGCATCTGGGCGGACAGTGAGATTGTGAACCACCAAGGTAGGATCCAACCCTGGCATATTGGCATAAGACCATGCAAAATTGATTTTTACCTCTGTAAGGAAGTTGATGAAATCTTGTTTCTCTTGTTCCGTGAGGGACTTGGCAATGAACACATTTTGTGGGATGGCTTCGATGACCATGTTGATGCTATCTGTTTCTTCTATCAGCAAATTCCATATGTCCTGTGGAAGGTAACCAATGGTAGGGAGGTCAAGTCCCTCATCGTCAAGTGTGTTTTCTAGGTTTTCACTTTCGGATACATCCTTTGTTTTTATTCTTTGCTCATCCAAAGGTGCCTTAGAGAGGTTTTCACCTAGGGAATCATGTTTTTTACTTTATCTCTTTTGTGACTAAGGGCATTGACCTGACTATCAAAGTATCCCTTTTCCTAAAATTAAATACCCTCTACCATGTTACAATCTTCTATATTTTGCACCGTTAGGAGAGTAATGAGAGCATTATCATCAGCGCATATATCTAAAGTGGGTTTGTCTCATTGGCCCCAATATATGAGTTCAAGATGGACAAGATGTAGCTCGTGTGAAGTGGAAGGGGCTATGGGGGTAATGGTATTGACATGAGAGTCAAAGAAGATATCATTTTTGTATTAATAAGGCATTTCATGGAACTCCTCTTCGTCAGCGCTTTTGATATCCAAAGGAGGACTAGAAGGGGCACCAGCGATAGTAATCTTAGGCACCGAGGTGTACCCAAGCCTCTGTTGTATTTATAGGAGATAGGATTTATGGGTTCTTTTCTTCCTTTCTCCTCTAGTCCTAGGCCGTGTCCTTTGTAACCCATTTTTTCATCTATGCCTGATGCTTTTGGGTACATCTTTTTGGATATTTTTACTAGATCTTCATCTTCTTTCCGGTACAACCATGAACAAACATCTGCTTCAAGGCTCTCCTCATCAAGTGGGCCCCATTGCTAGAAGGTAGTGTTTTGGCATTGCATGATTGATTTCGGGTCTTTCTTGAGCTCTTTTGGTTTGCCAAATGACTTAGGAGATAGGGGGAGGTTGCCTACTAATAAGACATCTTCCAATTTCTATTCTCCACAGCCATTGTCCAGGATCTTAATTTGAGTAGCTGGTTGAGATGAAGTGGAGGCAACATTTTATGTGTCAAATGGAGGTGTTGGTGAAGGTCTATTTAGTGGGGAATGATATGGATGTTTCCCCTCCAAGAGTTTTCAATATTGAAAAGGTTGTGGATCACCTTTGATAGTGATCTCTCTTCCGTTGAAGGGGAATTTGATGCATTGGTGATAGGTGGATGGTACAGCCTATATGGAGTGAATCCATGGCTAATCAAGGAGAATGTTGTAGGGGAGATCAAGATCTAGTACTTGGCAAGGGGTTTTGATTGTAATAGGGCCCACTTGAAGAGGTAAGATGATCATGCCCTTCGAAACTCTTTTTGCATCATCATATGCTTTTATTGTGATCCTTCCTGATGTGTCTACCAGGTCCTCAGAAAGTCCCAATTGTTTTATTAACTTGTATGTACATAGATTAAGTCCGGATCCACCATCTATCAAAATGCATTTGACTTTGTGCTTTTGGATAAGGGCTTCAATGTGCAAAGGTTTGTTGTGATCTTGATCTGCAGGAGCATCTTTGGAGGTAAATACAAGGTGCTGCTCAGCAACAAGGTTTCCAATAAGAGCTTGGAATTGAGTAGGATTGATGTTATCAGGAATGCGAGACTCAAGGAGGGCTTGCTCCAAAATTTCCTTATGTACAGGGGAAGTCTTGAGAAGTTCTAGGATGGAAATTTGTGTAGGGGTCTTCCCAAGTTGGTCAAGGAGGTCAAATCGGCGGGTGGAAGACATGGGCGGGGGGTTTGGTGGGGGAGGAACTCCTTGGATGGTGACTTTACCTCGGTGTGTGGTTACATTGCAGTCATTTTGGGGATGGGAGGTGGAAGGCATGGTGCCCTGAATGACTATCTTAGTAGGATTTGGTCTATTTTGGAGAGGGGGGGATTAATTCCATGGATAGTTATGACATTAACATGGTTATTTGTGTGCTCAATGTGACCTACTAAAGAGTCAAAGTTGGTTATATGATTAGTGTAGTCATAACTCACTATGTTAGATGATGAGTCTTTTCCTTTATCATGCTTCGGGAAGGGTTCCTAGTACATTTTAAGTTTTTCATTGTTATTACCAGGTTTTGCATTTGCTACTTCAATCTCACCCCTATCAATGAGATCTTGTATGTAGATTTTGAGATTCATGCACTTTCGTGTATCATGTCCCTTGATACAATGATACTCACAATACTCATTCTCATTATACCATCTAGGTTTGGGTTGATTGGGGTCAAACAGGCAAGTGATTAGAAAAACCATTGCACCTGCATGGATAAGTTTTTGAAATACCATTTCAATAGGCTCAAAAAGAGGAGTGAAATCTCTTGGAGTCCTGTTATTTGATTGGGGTGGTCGTCCCTGGATTGAGACATTGTTGTGAGGTTTTTGGGATTTATTTTGATTGTTGAATTGATGATTATTGGTGGTGGATTTTGGGGGAGCAGCCACGGTTTGGACCCGCTTTGCATCAGTTACACCATTGTTGACTACATTTTTGTTTTTAGACCAGAATTTTGGCTTGTCGTTATGATAAGAGGAATAACTTTGCATCAATTTTTGGTAATGTTTCAAGGTTCCTTCCTCCAACAAGACACGTTCGAGGGTGAGGCCCTTATCGGTCAATTTTTGGAAGGATTTGATACATTGAGACATCAAAGGTCTTGAAATTTTGGGTACCAAGTTCTTTTGAAATAATTCAATTTGATGTTGTTCTGGCATGTCCCACTAGAATTTCTTGATAAGATGTCGCCATTTTTGTAAGAAGTTGGCGAAAGTCTCTCCAGGCCTTTGCTTTGTGTTACATAGGTCCATCATGGAAACATCATTAGCCATGTTGTAGGCATAGTGAGATACAAATTTCTATGCCAAGTCTGGAAAGGAGACAATGGAGCCTCGTGGTAGAGATGAGAACCATGCCAAGGCATCTCCTATGAGACTCTTGGGAAAGAGTCTGCGAAGGTATAGGTCACTATAGGAGACTTCTTGACATAAGATGTGAAATTCTCGGACATGGTCGCGGGGGTCTCCTTTGCCTTCATACTTGGTGAATTTAGGGATCTCAAATCCTGGGGGGTAGGGTGAAACTGATATAGACGGGTCATAAGGACAATGAAAAAATTCCTCAAACAAGTAAGGTTTCCTCTTATTAGTCCCTTCTTTCATGTCCTTGATGATATTTTTCATGTCTTGAATGTCCTTGATGAGGTCTTGTTGTGGACTTTGATAATGATGAATTGTATTTGCCCCAAGAATTGGATGAGCCAAAGAAGGTGCACCACCACCAATGTATTGATATGATGAAGAGGCGGGAATATGAGATGTGATGACTGATATTGTAGGGATTTGAGTGATAGGTTGTTGCGGTCCACAAACTATTGTGATGGGATTGAGTACGACCCAGATAAAATTTGTGACATTGTTGACAGGAAGCAAAGTTTGTGGAATAGAAATATGTGGTTGAATGGAAGGAGGTGGTATAGAAGCGTATTAGAGAATAGATGAGATCGGATTTGATAGTCATGGGATGGAGACCATGGTGGGAGGTGTCGTAGGTGGCATTGATTAAGTGTGGATGATTGATGGGGCTGCAATTGATTGAGTTTGAATAATAGGTGCAGCATTTTGTGTGGGAGCAAGGTCTCCTTATGGTTGTTGGCCAAGAGCGGATCTGTCAAATTCAGGTAGAAGTTGAGCTCCATTTTCAAGGAGAGTTTTTAGAAGTGCAATAGGATTATGCTGGATGATTTTTTCAATCATTTCTTGGTTATAAGAGTCCGCTAGGAAAGTTTGCACTTCCGGGAAGAGTTCATCTTGGTTAACCATGTTAGGATTTTGGCTTTTATCTTGATTGCTAGGTTGCCCACTTTGTGTAGGATCTTGTGTGGGATCTTCATATAGGACACTAATGTTCAGCATGCCATATTGTTGTTCAACCATCTTTTTCTTTTGGGATCGAGTTCTGGCCATACACGAATAACCTTAGAAAAGATTGGAGGAAGAAATCTTTGATGAAAGGACTTAGCAAGATTTTTGTGGAATTTTTGGATTTTGTCTTTGATGACAAGGGATTTTGTTGATTGGTGGGGGTCTTGGATTAGAGCCCGGATTTGATTAGGATTGACACCTTAGTCCTTGGATGAGGATTTTAGGTGGTGGTGAAACCACAAGCAAGGTAATGACCAAGTTGGGTAGAATTTAGACCTTGGAATGATGATTAAAAAGCCTCTTTTCCACCAAGGGTTGACTAATGACCCTAAGAAAAGTAAAGGTGCAAGTTAAGAGTCTTGATCGACTCAAAAAGGATGAGGCAAAAGATACTTGGAGAGGATTTTTCTTCAAGCACAAGAACCAATTGATTAATGATGAGGTCTAAATGGAACTTCACAAGGCATGCAACCTTAATGTGAGGTTAAATTGGATTAAAGGATGATTGGATTTGGATTTGGATAATTGATTTGATAGTGGAGGGAGATTGATTTGATGTGCTAAGTTCTTAGGAATTTGAGGATGATTGATTGAGGTATGATAGTGATGACTAGAAGGAACTTGATGACTAGGTTATTCTTGGCATGAACATGACTCAATAGATGATTGGTTCGGATGGGAAGTTGTATGAAGGGATACGACCACCTTGATTTTGATGATAGTTGGTGTTGAAGGATAAACCTGAACCGTGATGGAGAGCATGGACTCTTAGTTCATCACTAGCATCAAACTCATTGCTATGACCTTGGATGTAATCGTGGTAATGATGCAAGAATGTCCTATGTTTGAGCAAGAGTTTACGGTTGGTATACCAAAATTTTCGACGCCTAAGGAGTTGTGCTTGTGTGAGCTTTTTCTTCTTGATAGGTTGGTGAATTGACTTCTTAGGATATTTATACAACTTGGGCTTATGAAACATGAGACGGACAGAGTTTTGACACAATTTTGGACTTTGTGTGGGTAATGACTTGGATAATTGTTTGTGTTTGAACAAGTGTTTTTGCAAAGTGTTTGAGGATAATGATGTGTTCTTTGGTCTACTCTTGGCAAGTATGTATCAAACAAAGCAAACACAATGATAAAATGTATTTTAACTCAAAGACACTCATGCTCATATACAACCCTCTTAAGGCTAGCAAGGACAATAGTCGTTGGATCCCAATTGGTTTCCCAGCTACACTTACCCAGAGTAGACACTTAGATGTTTGACCCCATGGCACCCACTTATTTGGGGCAGCCAAGCATCAATTCCCATGAAAACACCTCATGGCAAACTTTGTGTCTCTACTAAGGGTCGTAAAAATATGGGCGGCTTCAGAGGTCCGACCTCCTGCACCAATGACTAGAAGGTTTTTGGCCACTATGAACAAAGTGTTTAGTAAGTCTTCCCATTAGGAGCTACCCTTTGCAGTTGCGCAAGCACAATTGAGGCCTATAGCCCAATGAAGCACCAAGAACTTAGCAGCCACGCAAGCATGATTAAGATATCTAGAATCCTACTAAGCACCCAATGTGAGAGTGAACTCTCATATAGCCCCAACCATTGACCCTTTTGTAGTCAATGGCCTATTTATTATAGTGAGTTGGGAACCCCAGGTCCGGGTGTACTCACTTGGGTCATTACCGTCTTACCTTCTCAAAGAGCAAGTTGGGAGGGTAGGCCCGCTAAGGGTAAACATGCAATCAAACAAGAAAAGGTTGGAGGGTCTGGATTTCTGATCGTATAGCTAGATGAGAGCATACTCTCCTACCTTTACGCTTTTCTTAAAGCATAAAAAACAATGATTCATTCACTCTTTAATTATCATCTAGGTGCCTGGTTAAAAAAAAAAAGCACAGTGTTTGGTTGGGTCTCCTAGGCAACCTGCAAAAAAGTGGATTAGTAGTTTTTTTTTCATTTTTAAGGTCTTTGACGGTCGATTTAAACTAAAAAACTCAAAAAAAGCAATTAGTACCTACTATATTGCACATACAGCACATGCGCTGAAGTGTAGTCAGTCACGCCGAAGAGCTTACACAGGCGCTGAAAGCCTACTACGCGCTGCAGTAAATAAAACCAATTAAAAAAAAGATAATCGTAAACACATAACTGAGAAGGATTTTATACCTATCTGTCGCGTTATTATGAATCACTCGCATTGAAACGTCTACACTCGCGCCGAAACGCCTGCGCTCACACTGAAACCCTGAAAATTAAAACCTAATGGATTAGCGGGTAAAAAATTTCAAAATTCAAATTTAAAAAATAGAGCCGGAATTTGATAAAAATTGTCGCACTAGTTTAAATCTCTCATGCCGAAATGCCTGCGTTCGCGCTGAAACGCCTGCGCACGTGGTAAACCAATAGACAAAGAGTAATTTAAAAAATTTAAAAGAGAGCTGGAAAAATTAAAATGTTATGAGGCGGTCGCGTTGATGCGCTCGTGCTCATGCTGATGCGCCTGCACACGCGCCGATATAGGATTTTTGTCATGCTGAATCTGAGTCACTTGCGCTGATTTGCAGGCTCTCACGCTATTCCGAAACCTGCATCTCACAACTCACAAAAATATTAGTTTTCAGGGATGTGGGTCCTATCGGGTATGCCAAAATAAAGAGGGTGAAAAGGAGAATGACGTGGATTAGTTAGTAAACATACAAATCAAACATGGAAGCATATGAAATAAAAGACATAACTCAAAAACACATAAAAACATGAATAATATGCATATACCTCACAATCCTTTTACCTCTCCCTCGGATTGAGCTTGATGAAGTGAAGGCACCCCTTGATGATGCTCCACTTGACGTGCTCCTTTGGTTGCTTGATGTGGATGGCTCTCCAAATATTGTACACAAATGGATTAAGATGGATTTTGAGGAATGATATGGATGAGATGATTAAGTGTGGACGAGAGATGATTTTGGCATGATAAAGATACTATGATGGCTTTTCTAGGCTCAAACTAGCAGCATAAGATTACTAAATTTGGAGATATGAATGAAGGGATGGAGTCCTCAATTTAAAGGAAGAAGAGAGGAAGAATGGATGGCTAGGATGGATTCAAGATGAAGGGCTAGGATTTCTTGTGAGCTCACACAAATCCCAAGAGAGGGTGTGGAGACCAAGAGATATGCCTTAAAGGCATTTCTTGTCTCCACACTCCTCAAGATGCATTGGGAAGACTTCCCAATGTGCCTTGAGAAGAGAAAGGGATGGGACATTCCTTGAAGAATGGAGAGGACGAATTTAAAATTCTTCAAAAAGGGATGATCATGGGGGTTGGAGGAATAAGAAGGAATTAAAAATTCCTTGGGAGAGGAGATGCCTAGAGGAATGTGAGAATTTGAAAATCTCACATTCACCTAGGAAAAGAGCATTTAAGGATAGTGGTTGGATGGAAGGGACGAGGAGTTGACTTTGTGGCTAATCATGATGATTAGCCACTAGCAACTCATTAGGAGGCGGATTAGAGGAAAGGTTAGGTGGGATAGGATTTGTAGGAGGATTTGACTGGGAGAGAGAATGAGTGGAGGGAATTAAAAAATAAAAGAATAAGGTTAAGTGAGCTTAGGGAGTTTCTAGAAGAATTTATTAGGTAAATGATAGATTAGGAAGATGATTTGTAGGAATCATGTAGGTTAACTAATTAACTGAATTAATTAGCTAAGGGGAGGATTTGAGAAGATTTAAATTTTAGAAGAATAAAAAGAGGGGTTGATTTATTAAATAAATCAATCACATACTATAGTGACAATATTAATTATAATTAATTAATATTGAGGAGAATTAGAATTTACATAATTAATTAATAAATTAATTATGTGAGAAATTAAAAATAATTAAAATAATTATTTTTAAGTGTCTACACTCACTGACTTACAAAATGGATTATGAGAATCCAACATAATGTACTGCTACAATTCAGCATCTATTATGCGAGGTTCAATACCAGTTTAAGCTCATACTATAACCATAAACCTTATACAAAATCTGCCTTAATATTCGCTCATCACTTCTACCATATCCATCATATGTCCATCATTACAAAATGATTTACAAGATCTCATACATATATGAGTCTATTACAATATGCCATGTTGGCTTTACAAAAGATATTTATAATTAAATACAATAAACAAAAGTTTGTTTCTGTCGGTTGGGGTGTCGGTATACATTGTTGTTGCTATCAGTGAAGTGTCTATCAGTGTCGATGCCTACCAGTGTCAGTGCCTGAAGGTATCCACAAGGTTGTTGGTAGGTTGCCATCAATGACAAAACCATCATTTCTCACTAGAGTGTAGAATACCAACAATCTCCCCCTTTGGCATGATGGCAACACTCATGAGAAAAATCCAAAAACCTGTTCCAAAAATGAAGTCCAAAAAGTTACCAAAAAATGTGTGCTCCCCCTGAGCAGATGATCTCCTCTGATTATCCATTTTTCTCTGTCCACTACTCTCCCTTTAACATCAATGACAAAGGTTGTCAAAAATTGTCAAATGAGTGCAGAATTTCACCTTGAAGTTTGTAACCGGTTGGTTACAATCTGAAATATGTTAGCCAAAACCAAGTTTAAACTTAGAATAAATCTATCGTTGTCCTTGGATTGTACCAGTGAGATGATGCATATGCTCCTCCAGTGACTTTTTCCCTTGAATTAATGCCTCAAAGATCTCTTTCCTCGGAGAGATAAGGTTGTCTAATTTAAGACTGAGTTTGTGCTTAAGCTCTCTAGCATTTTCCTTGATCCTTTCTTTCTCTTTCTCTAATTTCTCCATCTTTTCCTCAAATCCTGCTATCTCTTTCTCAATAACTGATATAGGTTTAGATGAACCAATGATATTATCAGCTATATCATCTATCTCTTTTTGTACTGTGCTTATTTTCTTTTCAATATCATGTGTTAACAGATGTGGCTTGCATGTGTCCCTGTACAGTTCCTTGTACTCCAAAGTTGTTTTATTCAATGCCGGTAAAAGTGTGTTAATGTGTTCCATGCACTTGTTTATTGTTTCTTCAAAGAATTTTTATTTTTCCTTTTCCATTTTCTCTTTGAATGTTTCCTCATTTATTTGATAAACTTTTAAAATATTTCTAGGAATGAATTTAGACAATGTGTCTAACTGACTTAAAGAATCCTTTACTTGATCTAAATTGCATTTTGGTGCAATCATCTTAAGAATAGGAATAGTGTCATCAATTGCTTTATACCCCAATGCATTACAATCTATTATCTTCTTTATTGAGTCCAGAAGTACCTCTGTCACATTTGTAGGTCTAAATTTGCTCAGTGAAGTACTAGAATTTTGACCAACTACCTTTACTATTTCAGTGCTTGCAGTACTAGTAACCAATTTGCTTGAATCAACCTCCGGTGGATCAGTTTGATTTTGTATTTCAACTAGCAATGGTTTGGGCTTCTCAGTGATTACCGTTTGTACTGTCTCAATGTGTTCCTATGTATCTGTCAATTTCTCTGTTGGTTTTTTTGTGTTATCCACTGTTGGTATCTCTATCTCTGTCAGTTTTACTATGCCAGCATCTACACTACCAGTATTTATTCTAGTGTCCAAAGGTTTCTCTGTATTATCTACTGTTGGTATCTCTGTGTTATCCACTGTTAATATCTTTGTCTCTGTCCTTTTGATAAACCTTGAAAGTTTTCTTAGGTCTATTCAACTCTTCTTGTTTTTCCTTCTCTACAAAAAATATGTCCCACTTGTCTGTTGTTTCCTCTACAATTTCATTGACTCTACCAGCCATTAGGCTTACATGTCGGTGTCCACTTGCAAAAACTGATCTGTTGGCTTCACTAATAAGTTCATCAATCTCCTCTATAGAGTTAACTGAATGTACCACTAGAAGTTTTTCAATCTTGAGTTTCTTATCTAGCTCCATAACTACAATCATCTTAGAATCTAACCTTCTGTATAATTCATTAGGCAAATCATCTACAACTTCTATTAACACTTTCTTGTAAATGTCAAGATGTAGAATAATGTTGTTCTCAATACTTTCCTTTTCTGCATTAGTGAATGTATTATACAGTTTGCTCACATTTGCCAAGTTACCTTCATTAGTAATTTCACTCAATAAGTTATCCAGAGGTGGTATAACTTGTTTTTGTTTCTTCTTAGGTGTCAACTTCCTTGTCGGTGGTCTTACTGCATGTTGCTTCTTTCTTGGTGTTCTTGTTTTCTTGGGTGGAGGAGTTTTCTCTTCCTATCAACTCTCTTAAACTTAGCAGGTATCTCACTGTCAGATGATGTATCAACCGGTGAGATGTGTGCCTCTGGTTGTAATCCTTCTAGGTCACTTTCCTTTATTCCAGTTATGTTCATGATGTTTTATTTTATTTCCTTTACTTGCTTTGTTGCACTCCTTATGTTCTTTTCTCTTTTCTTTCTTTGTTTCAATGTTTGTACACCACTTTCAATTGATTCTACATTACCAAAAACCTTTTTTGTGGGTTCTCTAGGTGCTTCTAATAGGGCTTTAGCATAAGTTTCAATAATGTTTACATCTGCCTCATACCCCATTTCAGTTACCCATACAGTTCTAGGAAGAACTGCTTCCATCCATATTTCATCCTTTTTAATCACAAAACATATTTCTTTGTTTTACTTGTCTACTACACTCTGTGGTAGTCTCACCCTGGTTTTCATTTTTTCTTGGAAGGTTTTAAAATACTTAGTTATTTTATTTTCTTTATCAGTGCCCATGCCAGTGAAGATTTCTAGCAATTGTTTGCCTACCAGTATATCATATCCAAAATCTTCCTTTCCAATACCGGAAACTTCTTTTGTGAAATATAACATAAGACATACCAAAAGATTGCCAAAATGAAATGTTCCTTTCTTATCTCCTTTTATCTTTTTCAGGTTGTCTATTAATTCATCCTTTAGCCACTCACATACATCTATTTTTGCATCATTACTCACCATATCATAAGCACTTTTAATGCAAAGACTAGAAACTGAGTTGAGTCAGTTTGCATGTGTGGTCTTGTAGCCTAAGATCATGCTTATGAATCTGACATTTACATCCTTGATGTCATTTACTCTCAGGGATCTGCTATCATATGTTGCTCTTGTTAAGGTCATGACTGTGTTATTAGGTACCTTCTTAGTCTTATCTGGCCTGCTACCGATGAAAGGTAAACCTGTCACTGCCCTAATTGCTTCCTTAGTGATTTTGCAAACTTAATCTAGCCAAAGAAATTCTCCATGAACTCTGCTAAGGACAATTCTCACTACCTCCTTAGGAAATTCAGGGATGTCCAAGATTTCCATAAAACCTAAAGTTTTAATTACCTTGTGTTCAAGTTTGACATTTCCATTTTCATCACAGATAATAGTTTTAAACATCTTCAACACTTCTTCATAACCTAATTCCTCAACATTGCAGTGAATATAAATTCTAGGGTCTTCAACATTAGCAACACCTTTAGGAATTTTTTAAAAAGCGCCAATAGAATCATCTTGCTTAGTTATTTTGGGGATAGTCTTAAAAACGGGCCTAGGGTGTTTCACAACTTCCACAACAGTAGGGTTTGCAATAAATTTTGGAGCAGAAGAGGAAGCCATTGAAAAATACCTTAATCTGTCTGATAATGGTTGAGTGCTTGAGATAAATCACTTCACTTCTTCATCTTGGATGCCTTCGCTCAGATTCTGCGCTCTCTAAAAGTTTGAATGCTCGGTGAATTGAAAAAGAGGGAAAACCAATGATTTATAATGTCTTTTCTTCCAACAACCGCATTAAATGCTTGTCGGTTAAGTGAAACTTAACACATTTGTCGATAGAGAAGAAATTTATCTTCTCACCATCTACCGAGGGTAATTTTCATGATATTCAACTTGCTGCAATACCCCCAAAGGGTTAGTTTTTAGTTGGATGAAGAATCTCCTATCGGTGGAGTAATACTCTGTTCTACCGGTGAAGGAATAGTCTCATCAACATTTTGATCTATCTTTCTAATCCATTGTCTTGAAAATTCTTGCTTTACCTCATCAACCTTTTCTTTGCCTTTCAAACTGGGTCCTTTATTACTTGCCGGTGAAGTCTTACTTCTACAAAATTTTGCAATATGTCCAATCTTGTTACAAGCATAACAAGTCACATTATTCTTCTGAATAGCCTTTCCATATCCTATGTCGATTTGTGTTCTGCATTAATTAGATAAGTGCCCAAATCTTCCACAAACATAACATCTTACATTCATTTTGCAGTTTTCTGGATTGTGACCAACTTTGTTGCATTTGGAACATTGATCATTGGTTGCATTAATGTTCTAATTGTTTCTAGATTTACATTGATTTTCTCTATGACCATACTTGTTATAGTTAAAGCATTTCCCATTAAATTTGTAAGCATTAGGTTGTCTTACCGGTTTACTGTGATCATGATTGTTTGTAGAACCAGAACTTTCTCCAACTTCAAATCCAAGTCCATTAGTATCTCCATTAGGTTTCTGACTTTTCAGCATATCATCAAGTTCTTCTGAACTTTTCTTGAATTTCTTTTTATGTTGATTTGCAGTAGCCAACTCATTTTCTAGAATTCTCTTTTGTCTCATAAGTTCAGTTTTATCATGTTGCATGTGAATCAAATCTATCTTCAACATATCATTTTCATGACTGAGTCTTAGATTTTCATTTCCAGCATCATTGAGTCTCCTAGTCAAGTCATCTTCATTATTCTTTCTGTCTTCAATGTCTTTACAAAATCTCATAGCCATGTCTTGCATTTCATTCCTCATAGTATTGTTTTCTTGCCTCATCTTATTTACAAGCTCATTAAGAGTTTCCTTTTCATCATCATCAGTTTGTATCTTCTCATGAAGTTCTTTTCTCTTATTTCTAGCAATAGTAAGATTCTCTTCAAGTCCTTGAATGAATTCCTGTGCAATCCTCAGATCATCTTCAAGTTTGATATTTTTCAACTTCTCTGCATCATAGTCCACAAGAGCTCCTTCTAATTGCTTTCTTAAGTTCTCCATCTATACTGGTGTCATAATCTTCCTCAAGTTGTTAGACTTTTGAAAATAGAGGACCAATCTCTGATACCAATTGTTAGGATTAATGATAGTCCAAAAGATACTGAGAGGGGGGGTTGAATCAGTATCTAACTAGTTAAGATAATATTTGACCTTATTAAGTATTTTGCATCCCAAAACAGTGTACCGATAAACAAGAATTAATGTAGTAAATAGGAATAGTAAAGATAGCATAGAAAACACACCATAACACAAGATGTTTAACAAGGAAACCCGGTGTGGGAAAAACCTCGGTGGGATTTGTGACCCACAATATTCACTCATTGGCCAATGAATGGATATTACTTACAATGAGGGGCCTACACATGCAGGAAGGCCAACTGCCTAGAGCTCACTGCTCACTCTATAAAAATGGAAGTCTCACTGACTTACAAAATGGATTATGAGAATCTAATATAATGTACTGCTACAATTCAATATCTCCTATGCCAGGTTCAGTATCGATTTAAGCTCATACTATAACCATAAACCTTATACAAAATCTACCTTAATATTCGCTCATCACTTCTACTATATCCATCATATGTCCATCATTACAAAATGATTTACAGGATCTCATACATATATGAGTCTATTACAATATGCCATGTCGGCTTTACAAAAGATATTTATAATTAAATACAATAAACAAAAGTTTGCTCCTATCGGTTGGTGCTGATATACATTGTTGTCGCTACCGGTGAAGTGTATGTCGGTGTCGATTCCTGCCAATGTCGGTGCCTGAAGGTATCCACAAGGTTGTTGGTAGGTTGCCATCAATGACAACACCATCATTTCTCACTAGAGTGTAGAATGCCAACATCCAAAAGTTCAGCTTGATTTTTCAGGACGAAGTAGCATAGATCCGCCCTGGTCCTTCGAATTTTGTCGTCGAAAGTTGAACCTATTTGTCATTGTCGACTTTGTCAAAATTATCAAGTACAACTCCTTCGCCTATTTCCTATACACATAAAGAGAGAGAAATATGTTGGGGATAGGGGTTTTCCTAAGTCAAACCCTAATTTTGGAATTAACCTTGAATAAAATAATGCAAATATTGAAATAAATGTTAAGGAGATATAACTCAAATCTAAAATTATTGATGATGATGCAATGATATTTATATGTAATCACAAATGTTGAAGGTAATGGCTTGGCAAATACATGAACATGAAAAACCCTAATCGCATATGCATGCTTGCATAAAGATTGTTCCACAATGCTTAAAGGATGAATATGTAGCCTTGAATCTCTAAAAATGTTTGGTGATGAATGCTTCATGGATGCATGAATATTATAATTGATGTTCTAGGTCTAAAGTGGATTGATAGGATGTCTTTATATATGGTTCCCTTGGTAAATTACTTATTAGGCCAACCTCCAATGATCATGTATAGCCACGGGGGCTAGAAACCACCGATGAGACAAAGGACCTGCTCCATTTCAAATTGGGGCTTGTTTAATGGGGACAATCACATTTTGGGATGCCCTGGTCTAGATCCAGGTGCTCCACATCCTTGTCTTCCAGCAAACAAGACCAACATAAGGGGAAATCGGGAAGGGGTATAAAAAATAAAGCCCACACAAGGGTGTTTATGATATCAAAGTTGGAGAATAAGGTCAAAATGAAGCTAGAGAGGGGATGGAGATAGGACACGTTAAAGTAGGAGCACGAGGTGTAAATTGGATTGATTACAATCTATAACACTACAATAATTAAAATTATTTAGTTAATGTCAAAAGATGAATTGGTGCGA
The DNA here is from genome assembly GCF_030272615.1 of Cryptomeria japonica. NCBI lineage: Eukaryota > Viridiplantae > Streptophyta > Pinopsida > Cupressales > Cupressaceae > Cryptomeria > Cryptomeria japonica. Next base: position 430,097,003 of record NC_081415.1, read on the forward strand.
CATGATAAAGTGTTTATACATAAATATGTTAATCATTTTTAGATGTCTATAATGGGATACCAAAGTCAAGCATTAAATTACATATTTTTGTGGTGGTTCATGATTTATCCAAGTATGTCGATCTTTATTTATCAACCCATCCTTACAAAACCTATACCATTTCACAAGCTTTCATTGATCAAATCTATTACTTCTACGATATTCTCACTTTCTTTACATCCACAAACATGATAACACCTTCACTAATAACTTTATAACTAGGATTTGTTTAAACTACAAGTAACAATTGAAAACAATTTCAACATACTATCCAAAAATTAATGGTTAGTCTAAGATAGTTAATATTTCTTAGAGAAATAACGATGTTTCTCTACATTGAAGCAACACCCATATTGCCCAAGCCAAATGAATGCCATTAATTGATCAATATGAAATAATATGAAGTCATTTATCACCAAACTCTACCATTGTTCACTTCCTACTTTCAAGGTAGCTTTAAGGTATAGGTTGTCAAATCAACACTAAACTACTGAAAAGATATACTCCCAAATAAGGAAAAGTTGACCTTGGATCATAATTTTATTAAATAAAAATGATTATCATTATTTTGAGTGCATTGTATTCATTAAAAAGTTTATGCTATTTCAACACCTACCATTGTATAAGGAGACATTTTTGAGTCTTAGATGCAATTAGAAGCTAGCACCAAAAGTACATGGACATTACTAAGCACTACATAGTATTGACCATGTCTCTAACAAATTGAACACAAATTTGTCTTCTAATGTATCATATTTGAAGAAAGTTGGATAAAACATTTACATTTACTTAGGAATTTGGAAGATAAAAGTTCCATTTCCTTGCACTTGATGCTATTTTATATAAACCTTCGCAACACCTTTGTAAGTGTGTTATCACATATATTTTGGTTCATCCTTGAGGATTGCAAACAAAAGACTATGTGTGAGAATTTCTCCACTATTTTCAACAATAGTTTCCATAGCTTGGACCTTTAAGGCAATGTTTTTTGAATGGAGGGGAGCATATTAGGGCCCTTAAATCATAAGCTTCTATTTATTTTAATTTGCATTGTATATATTTGAAAAAGTTGAGAAATCCAACTTCTCACCACCCAAGATCACCTGTATGCAAGAAAACCTATCACAAGAGAAGAATGGAGACAAAAAACCAACAATGGCTCTGAAGAAGGAAATTATCATTCAGAGATGGAATTTAAAAAGAAATACAATAGAATCCTTATAAAAGGAGATTGTGAAACCCTAAAATGAGATTGTATTTAATAATTAAAATAATTATTAAATGCATACAATGCATAACTAAGAGAATCTTAAGAAGGAATAAAAGGTGACTTAATTAAACCAATTAAGTGAAATTAACCTTTTACTCTAGCACCACCCTTAAGATGAGCTTTGGGAGAAGCTGCAAACTAAATGTATGAAAGTAAATACAACTACATGATGAAATCAAATTTGGGTCCCAACAACAAAGCCTGATGAGGTACCCAATCACAACCAAATCTTTATAAACTGGAGAAATAGAGAAAACCACGTGGGAAAAACTCTACTCCAAAAAAAGAGATGGAAAAACATGCTAAAAAACATGAAGGAAAGCCTCAATGAGACCCCCCAAGGACAACTTCCTTCACCCTAAGCATAGAGAGCAACTGAAGGTAGCGCGAAGATGCGAAAGGTTTAGTGAAAATGTTAGAAACTTGCTCCTCTGTAGGTATGTACTCCAAGATGATAAAGTCATCCTGAATCATCTGTCTAATGAAGTGCATGTGGATCTCAATGTGTTTAGTCCTTTGATGCTCCACTGGGTTGAAAGAAATGTGAATGGCACTCTAATTGTCACACCAAAGAATAGTGGGACTATCAGGAGGGAACCCAAACTCAATCATCAACTGTCAAAGCCATAAAACCTCCTAACTAGCTAACACCGTTGCTCGGTACTCAACCTTTGTAGATGATAATGCAATAGCAGATTGCTTCTTGCAAGACCATGTGATAAGGCCAGAACCAAGGCAAAAAACAAAGCCAGGAGTAGAATTCTGATCATGAGCATCACCAGCCCAATCAGAGTCACTGAAGCCAACAATATGAGGGGATGCTAAAGTATAGTGAATGCCAAACTATGTAGTACCCTAAATGCACCTCAAAATATGTTTGGCAGCATGCCAATGACTCTCATGATGATCATGGGAGAACCTAGAGACAAGGCTAATCACAAAGGGTGTGTATGTGTCAGGTACAACAAACTGCCAACCAACTTCCTGTATAAGGTAGAATCCACATAAGGTGTAGAACAAGTGGCAGGCAAAATGATACCTGACTGAAATGGTGTGGGTGCAGGATTGCAAGCAAGCATGTCAAATCTATGAAGAATATCGAGAGCATAATTCTGCTGAAGTATAGAAATCCCATCAGAAGACTGAATAACCTATAGGCCTAAAAAATAGTACAGAAGTCCAAGATCTATCATCTCAAACTGTTCCATCAAATCTCTTTGAATATCTCGAATCAAGGAGGATGAGCTACCTGTAATAATCAGATCACCAACATATAACATAAGAATAACTATATCATCCCCCTGACGCTGAATATAAACCATGGGGTTGTAATGATAATGTGTGAAGAGTGTGGAAAGAAAGAAAGAGTCCATCTTCTCATACCAGGCCTGAGGGGCCTATTTGAGACCATATAATGAACGTCGAAGTCTACAAACCAAAGAAGAATCCTCCACTAATCCCTGAGGCTTCTCCATATAGATCTCCTCATGAAGGTCTCCCATGCAAGAAGGCACTCTTCACATCCATCTGAAAAAATTGTCCATCCCTGTGAAGCTACAAGCAAAAGTACAAAGCGAATAGAATTCATCTTGGTGACATGAGCAAAGGTGGAGTAATCAATACCCTTCACTTGAGAAAACCCCTTTGCAACAAGACAAGCCTTATACTTATTAATAGAATCATCTGCAACATACTTGGTATGGGACACCCACTTGCACCGAACCAAATTTATTCCTTTCAGAAGAGTACAAAGATCCCAAGTATGATTCCTCATCAAAGAAGAATACTCCTCATCCATGACCCTATCCCACTATGGGTGATTGATCGCCTCTGAAAATTTCTAAGGATCATTTGAAATGGCATGACTCTGGAGACTAGAACCATATGTATGTGCACAAGTATGATGAGAATCTAAAGGATCACTTGTCATAGAACTAACAACATCAACTGTAAACCGAGCCCACTTGGGCAAAGGCTAAGCTACAGCTGGTGGTGGTGGTGGTGGAGATGGAAGACCATCATCTGCATCATCCTCAAGGAATAAGGAATCCTCACAAGATGAATAGGGAGGAGGAGGCAGTGAAGGAGAAGCTGGTGATGGAGAATCCATCTAAGAAAGGTGCTCATCAAATTGGACATCCCGCCTAAATAGGACCTCTCTGAAATTAGGATCAAACAACCTATATGCCTTAACATCGTCACAGTAGCCAACAAATATAAGTGGTTGGTTCTTCCTCTCCATGGATCTCCTCTAAGCATCTGGAATAAATGCCCAAGCCTCACTACCAAAAACTCAAAATGAAGAAACATCAAGCTTGATATGGGACCAAGCCTCCTCAAGAGTCATTTGTCACAATGCCTTATGAGGCATCCGATTCTGAATATAAGTGGCACAATTAACTACCTCAGCCCAAAAAGAAGGCTACATAGAACGTGATTGAAGCATACAATTGGCCATCTCCCATATTGTTTTGTTCTTTCTCTCAGCAAGTGTGAGGAACTAATAACTGATACTGCAAACCATGCTCTGTGCATAAATCTGTAAAATCCTAATTCACATACTCTCTCCCATTATCTATGCATATCCTCCAGATAGAAAGACTAGACTGCTTCTCTACAAATGTCTTAAAGCCTTGAAATGAATCAAAGACATCACACTTGTACTTAATAAAGTACACCCATGTACGTCTGGAGAAGTCATCAATGAATGTGAGCACATACTTGGCCCCTAAAAAATATGGAGTCAGAAATGACATAAGATCACTATGTACCAAATTCAAGGGTACCTTAGCACGTGTGGCTCTAGCCATAGGAAAAGGATCTTGGTGATGTTTGCCAAGTGCACAACCTCAACATACACCATCAGTTTAGGATATCTGAGGGAGCCCAATCATAAGTGCTTGTGTGCTCATCTGCTATAAGTATCTATAATTGACATGGCCAAAATGCTCATGCCAAAGTCTACTCACTGAATCGACATGTGCTACAAGAGAAACACTTGAACCATCTGGACTCTCAAGGCCATCACACCTATATAACTGAGAATCAGGATCAACACTACCAGTAGCCACAACCAAATCAATATCATGGAGCTCTCTAATAGCCACATCGTGTGGTGAGAATTCAATTGTTTTACTAGAGCCAAAATGACAAATCTGATAAATAGAGAGGAGGTTTGTTGAAATGTCAGGAACCAGAAGAACATCCTGAATACAACCACCTATCAATGGAACAATACCTGAACCTAAAACTGAAAGTTGTGCTGAGTCGCCAATTGCAATCTATAAAGTATCACTATGAGCAAGTGAGGTAACAAGCTACTAAGAGTGTGTCGTGTGGTGAGAAGCCCCTGAATCAATAATCCAAGTGGATATACAAGTAATAGCTCGTGCAGAAAGAGCATGTCATTTCCCTGTAGAAGGGAAAGAAGGAGGTTGAGGAGAAGAAATATGATGATGCTACATGGCTTCCTCCAAAGCCTCTAATCATTTCCAACATAGGGAAACTGGATGTTCTTCCTTGCCATAGAAACTACAAAGTCCTTCTGATTTCATCTTAGTCTTGGAGTAAGACTCGGTAGACTTAGAAGATTTACCATGTTTGGGATAGGACTTTGCTTTAGAATTAGACTTAGGTGGTGTCTTGGAGGGACTCTCACTACCAGTTGAATCCTTCTTAGGCTTCAGTTTCTGGTTCTTGTTCTCTTTAGATGTTTGTGCAACCAATGCTTTGTTCTTTGATCCTGTGAGAGAGTTCAGCTAAGATAGGTGATCTTGCTCAGGAGTCAAACGATCATAGAACACATCAAATGAAAGTATGGTGAAACATGCACTGAAAGAATTCATAGTAGAATAAAATGTAGAAGAAAATATCTGATAGGGACCTCGAAGCTTAGAGAGAAACAGGTGGAGGATAGATCGGTCTTATTTTTACCACAACTGTGGAGGATAGATCTGGTGGTTTTAAACTTGTTCAAAAAGTCCTCAATGTGAGGAAAGGACTTAGGTAACAAAGAAGAGAGTTATTCCTCAATTTGTAATGCTCTGAACTCATTGATTGTACCAAAAATATTAGCAAACTTAGACCACATAGCCCGAGGAGTGAGCAAACCATCAAGGTGAAAAAGCATGTTGTCTAAAACATGTAAGGAGATGACACCCATAGCCTCATCCATGTTATTCCTATGTTGAAGAATCTCAAAAGGATGTTGCAACAGAGACTGAAACTCGTCCAAACAGGACCACAACCCTCTTGATCTAAGAAGCCTCATTATACGAGCTTTCTAGAGGTGATAGTTTTGTGATGTAAGAAGCTCAACTGAAGAATTTGCCATGTGTACCTGTACCTGTACCTGCTCTTGTGTTTTTTTTAATTAAGTGATCTTTCGGACTAGACAGAGGATGCAGAAGGTTTTTTTTTTTAGTTTAAGGTGTTCTGATTTTCTGAAGTAAATTACAGAAAGTAGAAAGTAACACCCCCCCCACAAGATGAAAAAACAAACCCTAGTACAATCTGAGAGCCAAAAAGAAAAGCAAGAGCAGAAAAAATTGCTTCAGACAATATCTTGTGTACCTAGTAAAAATTCTGGAACAATGAACCCCAAATCTGAATATGGCTCTTCAAGACCTTTCTGACGCCTACTCGTTCGCCAAAAAAAGAGTCCATTTGCCCAAGTTATGGCTCCCAGAGTGCAGATAAGAGCTCTAAATTTGACGGAAAAACAAAATAGGTACAAAATTAAAAAATATTCAAAATTCACCTCTAGATCTATATAGTTCTCAAAAAGAGCTTTCCAACGATATATGATTTGTCGAAAAAGGCCTCAGTTTGCCCAAGTTATGGCCAAAAAACCACCCCTATCAAAAAAGGCATGTAAAATAGGGTCGGGTGGCTAGGCAGCTGAGCATTGGTAGTTGGCGAGCGATCATGGCAAAGTTGGAGGTGGTGCACCAACGGCAATGGTGGTGGTCGTTGCGGTCGACGACCGAACCGCTAGCGGTCAACGACGGTGGTTACCGCTTGTCGTAGCGGTTAACGGACCGTCGCAGCAGCTATTAAACCACCGACGACAACAAGCTCTGTAGTGGCTATGGTCACTACTGCGGTTATGTAACCACTTCGACCTAGGTAGGCCATTAAACTACCTAAAAACAATTTATTTTTTTTGTTGCGAATTTCTTGAATTGTGTCCCAAAAAGGGCAAAATAAAATAAAAAAATTTTGAAGCCAAATTTGTCCAAAATTGTAAAAGGTTTATATGAAAATGGGGGATTTTGGGCACTTTGAGCACAACGGTGTGGTCCGTTTGAGCCCGAAATGCCTAGAAAAAATAAATTTACCCCCATATCCAACAGCAAAAAAAAAAAAAAAAAAAAAGAGCTCTGAATAATTAAAACCCTCAAAGCTCCAAAAAATCTTCAAAAACCAAGAATAGGTAGCAACAAATCTGAAGCTTTGATACCATGAAAAAGTTGAGAAATCCAACTTCCCACAACCCAAGATCACCTGTATGCAAGAAAACTTGTCACAAGAGAAGAATGGAGACAAAAAAACAACAATGGCTCTGAAGAAGGAAATTATCATTCAGAGAGGAAATTTAAAAAGAAATACAATACAAGCCTTATAAAAGGAGATTGTGCAACCCTAAATGAGAATGTATTTAATAATTAGAATATTTATTAAATACATACAATGCATAACTAAGAGAATCTTAAGAAGGAATAAAAGGTGACTTAATTAAACCAATTAAGTGAAATTAACATTTTACTCTAACAATATTTATCTCATACACATCATATAAAGTTGTAAGAATTTAATGACTCCATATCAAGTGTGTGGATTTATTCCTTGTGGGTTATACCTGACATGTCATGTTTTGTGATGCATATATATCATTATTTTAATGAAGAGAGGATCATCTTTAATCATAATTTGTTTGATCTCTTCTCTTAAAAAGACCACCCCCTCAAAGAAGGCTCACAATGCTTTGCATTTGATTCATCAATATAAGCATAATTACAACTAATCTCTTTGATCATTGATCATCCTGATCTTTACGCGTATTGTTTTTGTTGATCTTCTTTTCTAGGCAAGATAGACCACAATGGATGCTATAAAGCTATTTATTTTAAATTCTTGTTGAAACCTGATTGCAAACTAAATAATTATTCTGATGAAGATGTCTATAGAGTGTGCCTTGATAATGTATGTTTATTGCTAAATAATTGTCATTTGGTTGGTTATTAATGTTGATTGCTAGTAGATTGAGACTAATGACTAATTCATACAAAAGGATAAACGATTTATTCTTGATTCATACTAATGGGTAATAGCTAGGTCTCAATATTGTTGTCCTTGGAAACCAAGAATTTGAAATTTAGAAATAGGAATATGTGATCACACAGTTTGCAAACCTACTAAAGCAATAGTATAAAATGTGCAATCCAGTCTAGGAGATAGTATTATAAGTGTGATCTATTCCAAGATAAGAAAGCAAATAGCAAGATACGAAAGCTAATGGAATTTGGGTTAAGAAACTTTTAAACAAAGAGGTGTGAAATAATTGAGTACTAGATTATGTTTTAGGTTAGTGAGTACACATGAATAACTAAATCATGTGCTAAAACGATTCATGTAAAACATCAACCCAAAGAAATATAAAATGAGTGAAGGATAATAATATGCATTTTTTACCTTTATACATATAAATGGACAACCCCTTTTCAACTTAACTTTAAGCTTGAACAAACATTTTAGATAGATTAATAAATTTTTTAATAACATCTAGGAGACCAATCAATCTATAAAATTCAAAAATTATACTCATAAAATGATCCAATGAAATAGAATAAAAAAAATTTCATGTCCATAAAGATAAAGACAATCCATTAGCATACTCTTCTAAAAAATTATAAAATTGTGGATCACTTCATTAAAGAACGTGAAAAGATAAATATGAATATACTGAAGTTAAAAAAAATGAAATTACAACATAATTAAAAAAAATAGTCACAATGAAAAATATTTTTTTATAATTATTACTCAAAGACTCTAGTATAAATACTTAGGTTTTGACTTCAACAACAAGCTCAATTGAGAAACGTGTAGAAGTAAAAGAATCTTGGTTCGTTGGAAAACACTTTTTGCCCTTTTATATAAATATAAAGAGGTAGAGCTATGAGAATAGAAAACTCTCCAAATTCTAATTGGCTTATTAGTAATTTCGATGGTGCTTTATGAGTGTGAAATTTGGCGTTAGCACTTCCAATGCCAATTGGTTGTGAATCGAGAGAATTCAAAAGTGTTTGATTGCAAGCAAATTCAAATTAAAAGCACTGGTTCCCTATGAAATTCTTTTGGTTGAAACATGTGCCATTCTCATTGAAGCTATCAATATGGTGTGTCTTTTAAGTTATTTAAAAGAAATCAAGTATATGGAAATAAATAATTGGCCCAGTGTTGTTTTTAAAGATGTCTTAGGTGTTAGAAAAAAGACCTGGGTGAGATAAAATTGCAAGTGGATGTACAAGTGACACATGTACTTGAATGATTGTCCTAATAATTTTAAAGAAATTAAGGCTTTTGTTGTGGAAATTTTTTGAAAATTTATGTAGGCAAAGGTGGTTTGGAGAAAGAAGAACTGTTATCATGTTGAATTTAGTCCTGTTATGATCTACATACTCATCCCTTCCATTTCATGCCTAGAAATGTGGGTCCCCCTTTTTTGTTTTGGTTTTCGCTTCTATTTTTTTTTTTCCTTTGTGTTTCTTGTCTTTTCACTTTAGAGTCTCGAAGTCCTGGAGCCCCAGAGTGTGCTTTTGTCTTTCCCTTTTTACGCACTTCAGAACCCCAAGATCCAGGAGTGTGTCTATTTGCCTTGTCTCTTTCTGTTTTGTTTTGGACTTCAGATTTTCAGGTTTCCAAAACCCCAAAGTGTTTTCATCCTCTTCTTTTTGGAACTTCAAAATTCCAGAATCCCAAAATTCCAAAGTTCCCTTTTTGTTGGCTTGGTTGTGGACCTTGGAGTCTCGAAATCCCAAATTTCAGAAGTCATCTTTGTTGTTTTGTTTTCTTTGGTTGGCGAATTTGAAGTCTCAAGTTCTTGAGATCCCAAGCCCCTTTCTCTTGTTTTCTTGTTAGAACCCTAGGACTCTAGATTCTTTAAATATTGCTCATTCTCTTTGTTGTCATCCCTTCAAAGTTTTAGAACTCCAAAGTTTTGAAGTTAGTTGCTTTTTGGCTCTGGAACTCTGGGATCATAGAACCCTGAGGTGTGTCTTGATTCACATGATCATGGGGGTATAAATCCCCTTCCTAGGCTCGTTTTCCTCATTTGCACATCTAGACTTTCTAGAGCTCCTTTTCTTTCGGTGATTCAGTGATTCTCCCCAATGCACTTTATGTATACCCCTCCTCCTTGTCCAGGTATGTTTTTTTCCTACCTTGTGTTTTTTTACATGGCCTTTTCTTTTTGTCTCTTTGTTTTGGTTTGCGCCTATTTTTTTGTCCTTATCTTAGGGTTTTATTGTTTTCCTTTTTCAATAAGTCGATCTTTGGTATTTAGGGTCCCATTTTTTGAATTCCCTAATTGATTTCAGTTGTTCTCCTTTGAAATCCCAGGTTCTTGAGATTCTGGAGAAGTTGTCTTGCTCCTTGCTCTTCATCCTTTGGAACCCTGAGTTCTCGGGATCCCAAAGGTATAGTCCATGATTGATTTCCCAAACTCCACAACTCCGGGTTCCTGGGATTTTTTAGCGTGTTTTGTTTTCCCTTATGGCACCTTGGAACCCCAGGTTCTTGGGATCCCAAAGTACCCTTTGAGTTACCCCATTTAGGTCACCCCAAATCTAGGTTCCTAGAACTTTCAAGCCTGACCATGAACGACTGTGACCTCCTTTTTCCCTTTCGGAATCTCAGGTTCCTAGAATGGCGAGTTCCCAGTGCTTCTTACTCTAGAACCCCAAGATCTCGAAGTAAGATTGGTTTGAAGTTTTTATAACTCTGAAAGCCCAGAACTTTGAAATCCCAAAGTCATGCTGCATTTTTACTAAAGGTTTCTTTTGAACCTAAAACCCTGTGATTCTGGAGTTCACTTCTTTTAAGAAGATTTCTAAGGCATTGATATTGCACTTTGTTTTGGTAGTTTTGAAAAGCTCTTATGGAAGCAATTGCAACCCTAAGAAAGAAGACTAGGAACAAGGTAAAACTAGAGAAAAATCCCATCCAAATGAAGTACCAATACCAAGGCCAAACACTAGTCTCAAAGTTTAAAAATGAGATACAATGGGTCATAGATACCGAGATAGGGCATATAGAACTAGAAGCAATCAAAAGGGAAGTGTCTAGCTAGGACCCTAACACTACATATAGAAGAATCAGGTGATCGATACTTGTTGAAGCAACAATCTTTCCTCAAGAAATTTAGTCCCAGGAGTTAATATTGGCAGTTGCTCAATGTAGACACCTAAAATTGTCCTGTCTAATTAAATAAATATTTTTATTTATTTAATTATTTGAGCCTAATTCTTATATTAATTAAATAAATCTTTATTTATTTAATTAATTCATTTATCCTCTTTTAACCTTATTTCTCATTTAAATAAATACTTTTATTTATTTAAATTATCATTTTTCTTAAATTAAATAAATACTCTTATTTATTTATTTAATCCCACTTCTTCTATTAATTAAATAAATATTTATTTATTCAATTAATTCATTAGCCTTTTCTACCCATGACACATGTCATTCATCTCTTAATTCCTACACTACATACCCTCTCATTATTTTCTTATTTCCTCTACCTGCCCTCTAATCCTAGCCAACCATCTATCTTTTACACCTCTCAATCTTATCCCTTCATTTCTTATAGTGTCTTCTATATAAGAGGATACTCTCTTTCATTATCAACCATATTCAACTACTGGCACTTCCAAGCATTCTATCATTCGAACTTTCATATGTGATCAAGCCTACTTGCAACCACATTTCCATTCTTTGTTGAGCTCTTGTGCACACATAAAATCTGAGAGAAAATATATCAAGCAAGATCAATGGAGATAGGAAGAATGGAGATTCAAACAATAGTGGACATGTGATGGTATAATCTTTGTGATTTTGTTGATTTGCATTGTCTTAGGTAATCTTCATATGTTAAGGTAGATCTTTGTTGTTGTTAGGCTAGGGTTTTGTGGTTGAATCTATTCAGTCTCTCAATATTGTTATTCCATTTTTACCATAAATATTTTGGCATGCTTGGTGGGACTCTTGTCCTTTTGTACTTAACATCTTGGTTGTAGATTTTATGCTTTTGTAGTTGCAGATCTGGCATTTTTGACATTTTCACGTCTGCGCATACCAGAACTATGTTTTTTCTTTTCTGCTGCATCTGTGACCCCTGGAATCACGTCTGCGTCTTCGACATCATTTTACATTTTTTTCAAATTCCAGATCCATGTCTGTGTTCCTGAATCACTTTTCTACATCTTTTAACCACATTTGTGTTCTAGATCCACGTCTATGTTGCCGAAACACGTTTGTGCGGGTTGAAATCACGTCTGCATCCTCTAACCGTGTCTGCATGAGATACAATCCCATCTGTGTTTTTTGTTTTGTTTTTTTGCAATTTTTGGCTTTTTTTCTAGTTTTTAGATTTTATTTCATCATTTCAATTTCAGATCTGGTTTGTTCGAGCTAACATCTTGTGATCTAGCTAAAACATTGGTGCAACTTGTCCTTAAAGCAACATGTCCTATCGAAGGCCCCTTTTTCATAGTCTTTTGGATCTAAAATTCACCTAACTTGTGTGCTTGCAGAAGGGGTATTATTGCAAAACTACTAACAAATCTTTGTTGCAGAATTTTGGCAAGGGTTTTTTATCTTTATTATGTGTCTTGTTTTCATAGATTACCAAACACTTCAATTGGTGTGCTAAAATTGAACCAGTGTATTTTGTGTCTTGAGCAATAGGCTCTTTTTGTTTAATCTCTAGAGGGCTTGGTTCCCCGTGTGGTCATTAGGACTACTAGTGAGGAGAGAAGGACCCAAGTGGTAGCGAGGAAAACCCACCTCTTCCGAACCACTATAAATAACTATATCCATGGTGAAAGCCATGGGTAACATGTGTTGATTAGTTCATACTAACACTATGTCTCCCCATAAACCCATTTGATCAAATTTATTTGATCAGTTGTAGGGTGTAACCCCTATCGGCTGGGAGCCTTTTGTATTTACAAAGCTGAAAGTGTCACATGTATGGCCACACGAGTGGATGCCCTTACTAGCACCTTTTTGTTTTAGAAAGCCAAAATCCTTCTAGTTGTTGTGGTAGGAGGTTGAACCTTTGGAGCGGCCCACACACATACGATGCTTAGTAGAGATACAAAGTTTGTCATGGGGAGTTTTCATGGGGACTGGTGTTTGGCTGCCCCGGAGAAGTGAGGATCAAGGGTGGAGCCAGTGGGGTCAAGCATCTAAGTATCCGCTCTGAATAGTGTAGCCTCGGGGGAAACCCCGTGTGGGATCAACAACTATTGTCCTGGCCAACCATAAGAATTGTGCTTGTCTTCTTTCAAACATTCAAACATTCAAGATCAAACATCAAAATATTGTGTCTTTTGTGTCTTCAAGTGTATGCAAAACATTTTTACATCAAACAACACACTTTATTTTGAGTCATTTTGAGTCTAAACACTTGCAAACATTGAGTTCTCATCAACATTGTGTCCTCTTATCATGAAAAATAGTCAAACATTCAGATTTGGGTCACAACAACAACTTTACACATTGGAAAAATTGCACTCAGTTTCTAGAAACGCATCTGTGCAGTGTTCAAAAACATCTATCATTTAACTGCGTCTGTGTAGGACAGAAATGCGTCTATGTTATCACAACCAAAACTACATTCACAAAAAACTCAGAAACACGTATGTTTAGTGTTCAAAAACATCTGTGTCATTTAACTGCGTCTGTGAAGTATACAGGCAGATTTGTGTTCAGCATTGAAAAACACTTCCAGTCCAACAAACAAGAGAAATCAATTTCAGATTTCTTGGGCTTCCTAGGTTATCTCTTTGGGTTTTCATCTAGCATTCAACCTATATTTGGGTCTCACAAATTTCATCATTGCTTTACACCTTGCATTAAATTCACATTTGTCTAAACTTGAGTCAAAAGGTCACTTGCTTGTCCTCATCTTACTTTGTCAACACACTACATACAACAACATTTTTCTAAGTGGTCCCTCATCAAGGTCTATCACCTTTGGATCTCATTTGGTCTTACTTAGAGTCAAGGTCAACTTACCTCATCAAGAGAAACTATCATCTCTTTGTAAGCCACACCTACTCTACCACATACATACTTGGTCTTACACTTTGGACATTGCAAGTACACCTCAGATTCATTTACATTCCATCCAACTCTTGTTCTTCCATACTCTTTCCATTTTCATCTAGTCTCACATATCTTGGTCAAGACCTAGTTCATGGTTGAAACCCGTTCCCAAAAATCTAGGAGAGAAGCTACAGAGGCTCAAGAGTCCGCAAACATGAGTGCTTATGAGTTTGACAATGATATATTCTACAATTCAGATCATACCACATTACTTGACATGGACACTTATAGAAACACTCAAAATGTTGAGAACATGGATTATACAAACGACAATGATACACACAATGACAATGTGGACAACTTTTTCGTACATTCAACAGAAGTGGAAGACTCCATCATGGGTCCCCATTTTAATAGATTGGTAGAGGAAATCATGAGAAGAGATAGACAATATTTCTTACAAGTGATGGCACAAAGTGGAGCTAAAATACCTCATGATTTTGATATGTGTCAAATAGTGGAAAATCAACCTATGCAAGAAACTCAACTCAACATGGATCAAATGAGACCTAATAGTGGAGGTACTAGAGGACCGCGTTTCATGCATGAGTCTCCATCATCTTTGTTTCAAAAATCTGAGGTCCCAAATAGACATGGTCAAGCTTATGATACTCATAAAAGAGCACCTCATGAACAAATCCATCTACACAAACCATTATGGAAGTCTTATGTAGATATATACACTCAATTGCATACCAATGCTAAGGACCAACCTCAAAAGCAATTGGATATCCAGAGGCATGCTCAAAATTTGGACACAAGGAAACCCCGTGTCAAATTTGGGGGCAACACACAAGAACAAACTTATGACATGCCTGTAGAATATGATATACATGGACAAAGCAGATATTCCATTCCTCATTATGACTCTATACCAGATGGCTCTCATACGCAATATCATTATAGACCTCCTCCATATGAACATGTTTATGATCAATACCATCCATATATGCAACATCCTCTTCCTCTACCCGGTGGCTCAGGCATGGGATATGGTCCAAGAATTTGATCCCCACCTAAGAACAATTTGGAATAGAAAATAAAGGATTTACAAAAGAAAATGGAGGACATTAATACACCAAAGCCAACTTACACAATGAGAGACATATGTCCCTATCCATTTGACAAAAACATTCCAATGTCTCCTTTTCCTACACATTTCGTGACACCTAAGTTTGATAAGTATAGAGGAAAAGGAGACCCTAAGGAACATATAAGACAATTCTTCACAGCTTGCATTGAGGTAGCAACAGAAGAAACATACTTGATGAGATTATTCCCACAAAGCTTAGATGATCAAGCTATGGAATGGTTCTCCCAACTTCCACCTGGAATTAAGTCATGGGGTGATCTAGCAGAATCTTTTATACAACATTTCTCATACAACATAGAGATAGACATATCAGTCACCACTTTGTGCAACACCAAGAAAAAGGATGGGGAGTCATTTTCATCATTCTTACAAAGATGGAGGAATTTAGCCAATAGATGCTCTTGTGAAATTCCACAAAAACAAATGGTGGAAATGTTCACACAGAATGTCCACAAAGAAATTGGTTATGACTTAAGAAAATCTTGCTTGTCCACTTTCAAGGACATCATTGAAAAAGGCTTAGCGATAGAGAAGGTCTTAATTGAGAAAGGAATCATTAAGATATTCAAAGAAAACAAAGAGGACTTTAAAGGAAAAGACAAGCCACAATTTTGGAACAAGAACAAGAACACAGTAAATGATGGTGTTGTCGATGCTAACATAGTGAGACCCAAAATCATCCTTTCTGGATCAAGTTCTACACACAATCAACTGAATACTCAAACAACTTCAAAACCACGAAGGAAATACACCCCATTGGGAGAATCACTTGAGTCAGCTTTCAAGAAGCTAGTGGCAAATAAGATAATAACAATTCCAGACAATCCTCCATATGAACCAAAGGTCAAACCAAATTGGTGGAATGATGATGAGTATTGTGAGTATCACATGAGCAAGGGACATAAAACAAGAAATTGTCATCGATTGAAGAACATTATACAAGATCTTATTGATAGAGGTGACATTGAGAGCGAAGGACACTCATCTAATCAAGAACATGAGATGTTTAAGGAACCATTCCCTAAACATGACAAGGGAAAATCCAAAGCCACAGATGAGCAGACTAACTATACCAAAGCATCCTATAACTATGATTCAACTCTTAATCACATTTCGATGGACAATTATGTCTCTACCATTATCATCAAGGACAAAACACCTAAAAATTATACCCAAAGACCCAAAGTTGTCCTAAAAGGAATTGGACCTTCTTTTGGATCTACCTTCGAATGTAATGTCACAACCCATCGAGGTAAGGTCACTTCCCATCAAGGTAAGGTCACTTTATAAGGTGCTCTAGCTAAAACCACCGCTTCCTCATTAACCAAGCCTAAGTACAATCTGGTAGAACAATTAGGGAGGACGCCCACGCTTATCTCCATTCTTGAGCTTTTATGCTTATCCCCCCCACATAAAGCCATTCTTGACAAAACTTTGAGAGATACTTTCGTCTCCACTGATCTGAATGTGGACCAGTTTCAAGCCATGGTGGGATACCTTTCCATTCCATATTCTCTCACATTCACCAAAGCTGATGATGCCTCTATAAGCCAACCATATAATGCACCTTTACACATTGAAGCCTTCCTCCACAAACATCGAATAAAATGAGTCCTGATAGATGGAGGAGTTGGTCTTAATATATGTACTTTGAACACAATAATACAATTGGGATATTCAGACAAAGCTGTGAATGCTACAAACAAAATTACCATCAAGGCATATGACAATGAAGAGCGTTCATCCAAAGGCACAGTCACCTTACCTCTCAGAGTAGGGTCAGTTACAAAGGATGTGGTTTGTCAAGTCCTAGAGCTCGATCTCACATACAACATATTGCTAGGACGTCCTTGGATTCATGAGATGAGAGCAGTCCCATCTACATACCATCAATGCATTAAGTTTCCTCACAATGGAGTTGAAGTAACAGTTAATGGTGATCCTGATCCATTTATATACTACAATAACTTGAGACCAAAAGCTGAGACAATAATTCCAATTAATAGAGAGGCTATCCCATCTTCTGCATATACTAACCCTGAATCATTAAAACCTTCAACATCAAAGCAAGGTGAGCTTAAAGGGAAATATCAAGACAAAGGCATGGGCAAATACACTTTGAATCAAACCATGTGCTTGCGGCATGTTATGAATTCACCAAAAGAATATGGATGACCACATCCTTCTAAACAGGTATCTATCATTATGCTGAAGTGGGATCCTACTATATTCCAAAAGTGGGGTGAAATGGAAGAAGAAGACTTATGCAAAATGCTTTACAAAGACCTTGAAGACAGTACACAAGATCACATCAAGATACCATGTGAAAAATATGGCAAAGGATTCAAGATCCTACAAAAGTTTGGGTACGATGGTAAAAGTCCTCTTGGCTTAAGAAAAGAAGGTATCATTCAACCTTTGCAACCAGAATTGAAACTTCAAAATCGATGCTCAAAAGGGCTTGGTTTCATCTCTTCCAGGGTAAACACTCACAAATCAGAAGAAGCATTGAAAATCGTGATTTCCAATGATCGACAAGAGAGCCGCTATTCCACTGACTCTAATGGATGGGAATGGGGTTCAGACAAATTATCTAGTGATTATAAACTCACCAAGACATTCTGAGAACCAGGTGAACCCACAAAGAAGAGGAATTTCATAGAAAATTTAGAGTTGGTCAAGAAACAACCCCTAAGGATCCCACACAGTCTTTGTCTTTAGGTTTTAGGTTGAAATCATGATGGATGAGGACACCAGTTCCGGAATACACTTTTAGTGATGACAATTTGGACTCGTTCATAATCGAGACAGATGAGGAGAGTGCCAATGATGACCTTGACAACTACCTTGACATACCTGAATATAACTGTATCTGCACCCTAACACCTACTGACTTCGAAAACATTGAAGGCCTTCCCCTTGTTCACCACCAACTTATTGACTAGGACCATGAAGGACCTATACAATTCGACACATTCCAAAACGATGAAGCCTTTATCGACTATTTAGGCATACAAGATGATCTTCCGCTTGGGGACCATAAGGTGAGATACACTATAGAACTTAACAACATGACATATTTTGGTGAGGGTGTTGGGCCTTCCAATCACAAAAATGTAAAAATAAAAACAAATCAAGGGTTTTACGGTGAAAACCACATTGTGGCACTGTCTGACCCCAAAAAAGTAAAAAAGAAAGGAGGTATCTGAGGGTGAAAACCTCTCTAAGGCACCCAAAGATGGAAGGCTCGACATTCTCCCAGCATCATATGAAGAAAAATCATCCATGTCAGTAGAAGAAACCATCAAAACAAACATTGGTATAGAAGAGATGCCACATAACATATTCCTAGCACAATCTCTGACGGAGAGAGAAAGACCAAAGTTCATAAGTTTATTCACATAGCGACAAATCAATTTTGTATGGTCATATGTCAATATGCCTGGACTGGATCCGGATTTGTACAAAAGAGATTCCACATAACATATTCCTGGCACAATCTCTGATAGAGAGAGAAAGACTGAAGTTCATAAGTTTATTCACAAAGTTCATAAGTTTATTCTCTAAGGCACCCAAAGATGGAAGGTTCGACATTCTCCCAGCATCATATGAAGAAAAATCATCCATGTCAGTAGAAGAAACCATCAAAACAAACATTGGTATAGAAGAGATGCCACATAACATATTCCTGGCACAATCTCTGACGGAGAGAGAAAGACCAAAGTTCATAAGTTTATTCACATAGCGACAAATCAATTTTGTATGGTCATATATCAATATGCCTAGACTAGATCCGGATTTGTACAAAAGAGATTCCACATAACATATTCCTGGCACAATCTCTGATAGAGAGAGAAAGACCAAAGTTCAATTTTGTATGGTCATATATCGATATGCCTGGATTGGATCCGGATTTAGTAATGCATCATTTAATAGTTAAACCAGGGTAAAGCCAGTGAAACAGAAATTAAGAAGGATGCATCCACAAGTGGCATTATTAGTCAAGGCAGATCTTGAAAACTTGTTGGATGTCGGATTCATATAACCTATTGATTATCCTGAATGGATCTCCAACCTAGTACCGGTCAGTAAGCCGGATCGCAACATCAGAATATGCACAGATTTCAGAGACATTAACAAAGCTTGTCCTAAGGATGACTTTCCATTGCTAAACATCGACCTAATAGTAGATCTCACAGCAGGTCATGCAATGTTATCTTTGATGGATGGATTCTTTGGATACAATCGAATAAAAATCTCATTTGAGGATCAGCACAAAATAGCCTTTACTTGTCCCTGTGGAACTTTCTGCTGGAATATCATGCCCTTCGAGCTAAAGAATGCAGGCGCTACATACCAACGAGCCATTACTACTATCTTTCATGATCTCATGCATGTAACTATAGAAGATTATGTTGATGATCTCTTGGGAAAATCAATAGACAGAGACACACATTTGGACATCCTTTCAGTCATTTTTGATCAGTTGGAAAAATACAAAGTGAGACTAAATCCCAAGAAATGTGTCTTTGGAGTAACCTCCGGAAAGCTCCTTGGATACATTGTTTCAAAAAGAGGAATTGAAGTTGATCCAGCAAAAGTCAAAGCGATCCTAGAAATGCCACCACCAAGAAATATCAGTCAACTTCAATCTTTACAAGGAAGACTCCAATCCATATGAAGATTCATAGCACAACTTGCAGATAAATGTCATCGTTTTCAGCACTTGCTACACAAAAACATCAAATTAAAATGGGATGATAACTATCAACAGGCTTTTCAAATATTCTAAGATTATCTTCTGAATCCACCAATCTTGATGCCACCACTCCCAGAACAACCCCTGGTACTCTACATATCAGCTACACCAACAGCACTGGGGGCACTCTTAGCATAACAAGATGTTGAGGGCAAAGAAAAGGCAGTATATTACATCAATCGTACTTTGGATGGTTGTGAGCTAAACTACACACCAATTGAGCATGCGTGTCTCGTTGTGGTTTTTGCTTCATAGAAATTACGACATTACATGCTAACTCATAAAACTAAGTTGGTCGCAAGGATTGATCCATTAAAGTATCTTCTCAATAAGGCGATGCTTACTGGCAGACTAGCCAAATGGGTGATGCTCTTGAGTGAATTTGACATTGAATATGTGGACAAAAAAACAATAAAAGGACAAGTTATCATAGATCAGTTAGTAGATGCACTCATGATAGATGATACTCCTTTAACTTCAGAGTTTCCAGATGAATCCATCTTGACGGTATCACAAACAAAGCCTTGGCAATTGTAATTTGACGTCTCATACACACAACATGGTGTAGGAGTTGGCATCCTCTTTATCACACCTCAAGAAGATTCCATTCCCAAATCATACCAATTGTCATTTCCTTGCACTAATAACATAGCAGAATACGAGGCATTAACAACTTGGATTGTAGTTCAATGGAAGATCTGAGAACTTCATGTTTTTGGGGACTCTCAGCTGGTAATTCATCAAGCAACTGATGACTACCAAACAAAGGATGACAAATTAATGCCTTACAAAAAAATGGTAGATGACTTCAAGCAACATTTCATAAAGATAACCTTTGAGCAGATACCAAGAGAGTAGAATTGAGCCGCAGATGCCATGGCTACTATTGCTTCACTGATCGATCTACCACAGAATGAAACCCGCTATGAGTTCTTGGTGGATAACCTTTTGGTTCCCTCGTATGAGATCACTCTTACTGAGATGATATGTGTCACTGGTCCTGATTCCTAGTTATACGATTCCATTTTCACATACCTTCATAACAACACCCTTCCTCCTGACTTATCCAGCAACCAACGTCATGCTTTCATTCGCCAATCTTCTCGATACGTCATTTCAGTCGATATCCTATATCGTCGAGGTCTGGATGGAACTCTTCTTAGATGTTTAGAAAGGGATGAAGCTCAGATTGCATTACGCGAAGTTCATGAAGGAATATGTGGTCCACATTCTAGTGGTCCTACCTTAGCCAAGAAACTCATCAGGACGGGATATTACTAGCCCAATATGGAAAAAGATTCATATCAGTTTGTCAATAAATGTAAGCAATGTAAAATTCATGGAGACCTTATTCATGTGCTAGCACAAGAACTTCAACCGATTGCGACTCCTTCGCCCTTTTGTCGGTGGGGACTCGGTCTCATAAGCAAGATTTACCCTCCATCCAATGGCCATAAATTCATTATCATTGCCACAAAGTATTTCACAAAATGGATTGAAGTTGTGCCTCTTACACAAGTCATTGGAAAATAGATTGCTACATTCATTCTCAACTATATCATTTATCGATACGGTATTTCTCTTTCCATCATCACTAATAACAGACGTCCCTTCAAAAACCAAGATGTTCGTGAACTTTGTGATCGCTTCCATATTACCCCCAAGGTAATGGTCAAGCTGAGGCATCTAATAAAACTATTCTTAAAATCTTCAAAAAGATAGTCAATGACGCTAGCTGAAAGTGGCATATCCAACTTAATCTCACACTTTGTGCTTACCCCACAAGTGTTCGCACACCTACAAGAGCCACACCTTATTCACTTGTCTATGGCGTAAATCCTCGCACGTTTGAGGTAGGTGACTTAGTTCTCAAACAAAATCCTAAAAATCAGCAAGACAGGGAGAAGAAGGGCAAATTCGAACCAAACTAGCTTGGTCCTTACATCATTACAACAGTATATGGATCTGGTGCATATCAGCTTTCAACCCCAAATGGTGAACCTTTGGAGGATGCTATCAACATAATACACCTTCACAGGTTTTACACATAGCTCTTTGGAGTATCCTAATTCAAAAATACAAAAAATACAAAAAAAAAAAATCAAAAAAGTAAAAAGAAAAAAAATTGTCCAATAGTGAAAACCACTGTGCCCCGCCTTGGGCAAGTACCATGGTGAAAATGAGGTCACCGACACCTTGTGTAGAGACATTGCTCCTCCCTCCTTCAATATTCAATATCATCCTTTCACTTTACACACACTCACAACCTATCCATCCATAATAAACTTACCCATTCCCATCATGGCTTCTTATTGATCTACCTAAGATTGGTTAGCCATTCATAATAAACCTCCCTTTTCACCCCTTTCCATCCATAATAAATCAGCCTATCTATGGTTAAGGAAAATCCTAAGTCTAGTGATTGGTGTGGAACTAAGAGCATCACATGTTCTGAGTACAATTTTCTTCAGTTTGTCCACGCGCAATCCATAATAAAGTATTAGTTTCATAGATTTAGTCAGTTTCAGATGAGACACAGCAGCAATAATGGGCTTCAACAAATCAAATATTTCAACAAACTCAGACAACATTATGGTTCAGTGTTATTTATCCTTTTGTGAAAGTAAACATTGTGACCACAATCAAATAGACTTATACAAGTGACAAGAGACACTAAACTTGAGGAATATAGTGGATGTTAGTGTCGAGTCTTGGTTTTCTTTTGATTTCATCTTTTGGTGAAATGCCTTTTAGCTTTTCCAAGATGTCTCTGACTAGAGATTTTATCTCTAGAATGTCTTTGACTAGAAATGCAAGGATGGGGTATCGTCACCTATTTTTATTTGTTGTATGTGGATTGTCTCTTTGTAATGCTTTGACTTTTCCAAGGATATGAGGACACTGTGAGTCTAGTGTGAACTGGGGCATTCCTTGTTTGCAACTATCCGATCTCCATGCAAATAGGTACAATGACTTTCTGGGTCAAACATATGCCTCAATTGTCATAACCTATTTGTCATAATAAAGCTCAATGATGATAATAGCACAAGAAGTTCTTTCACTTCTATATCTTCTATCTTTCATCCCCCTTTCTTGATTGACATCCATCATCCTTCTTGAGTTCATGTAGCCTGCTAACAAATGACTGAGTATAATGACACCCAAACTATTTGCATTTTAGGTAGATTGCACCTGCATCATCACATGTTATCATATCTCATTTCATACATACATATAGATATCACAAATTGCACATATCTTGCACACAACACATGTTAGCACATTTTACATTCTCATCATGTAAATAGTTATTTGCATATCATATTCATCTGCATTTCATACATTTGCATTTGTATAACATTTAAAAACATAAAAGAACAAACAAAAAAAATATTGCATTTCATCATGTACATATTTGCATCTATATCATATGCATCACATAGGTACACATGCATATAGTTACCGCAAGGATGAATCATCTCATATATATATCAAAATCATAAGTGTCATGATACAATGGTGTCAAAATCATATGGCTACAATCACCCGAAGGTGTCATCATACAAAATGGTACAAAACTGATACATAGGTAGCCCTCTACGGCTATGATGAACTCCTTCCCTTGGAGCCGGCTGGCCTCAACAGAATCTGAGCCTTGGAAGGACCCACCTGGTGCAGGAGCACCCAAGACAAGATTGGCCACCATGAGGCCATAATGAAGATTTATGAGATAATTAAGTCTATGAGGTTAAAATGACCATTTGATATTTTAAACATGGATAATAATACCATTTGGAGTCATCAAACTCATGTAATGAGTCATTTTGTAATAAGTTGTCAAAATTGCCATGTTGGGCAAATAATGTCAAAATAAGTAATGTAATGGGGTTCAATGGGTAGAATAGGTTTTTAATGAGAATTTTAAGTTTCATAAGGTCTTGTGTGACCATATTAATGTAATAAAATTGGTTAGAAAGTTTCAAGATGCAAAAAAGTTAAAAACTTGTCAATTGACAACTAAAAGTGTCAATTTGACAATAAATTAAAGTTGTAAACACCCAAAAGTGGTTGTATGGGTGGTTAAGAGTTGGTTTTCAGTTTCCATGAAGGGAAGAGGTTTAAATATGTTTGTAATGATCCAAAATGAAGAGGAAGAGGGTCAGATTTGCTGGGCATTGTAAGAGTTTGGAGTTTGGCAATAAAAATACAAGGTTTTCCTTGCAATTTTGGTCTAAAATCTGCACTTTATTGGTTTGAAACTCTTCTTCTTTGTTTCATTTTTTATTAGAAATGGATTTGGAAATGTAGAGGAGTGTTTTTAATATCATTTGATACTATTATTGAAGGTGTTGCATTCAAATCTGATACACTTCTATTTGTTGTCCTAAAATCTGCTGTTGGTGATTGTTTTTGGGAAGTTTTGAGAGTCACAATGCAAATGTGACCCATTCCACTTTATGTGGTGGTTTTTTCTTGTGGAATGGGTCATGAATATTTTATTATATGTGTCTCTAACCTTACATGTGTAGGGAATAATGTGGAGATGAAGTGTTGATACCCTAGGCTAAGAGATTGAGTAAGGAAAAACATGAAAATGGAGGCATGAGTATAGCAGCAGAAGATCTACCTTAAGGACGTAGTGTTTTTATGTGAAAAAGTGTTAGAGGATGGTAAACACATGGTGAATAAAAAGTTTCAAGATCTGGAAGTGAGTTTTGGGGTTTGAACAAGGAGGTTCTAGTTTTCTAGGCCTAAAAAGGGGGGTTTAGTATCTAACCTATCAAATCGATATTTATTGTCTTGAAACCTATAAAATCTATGGTTTTGGAACATTTTTCAAGACTTTTTTTTGGTTTGGAGTTGTGGTCGTACCATCTATTGGTACTTGCTTTGAAAAAGAGAGCTAATTGGGCCTAGTTGGTGTGTAGCAGGGTGTTGGTCTGAGTATTTTGTCCAAAAGATCAATAGTTGATTTTCACATATGCTATGTAACTTCCAAAAGGGTATCCAGATATATAATTTATTTTTCAAGTATTTTGGGATTATTGTGAGTAAAGGTTAGAATACCCGCTGAACATGGCTACTAGGGAATTGTAAGGGTTTGTGAGTTAACCAGTTGATAGGGTGAGTGAAGCCTATTAGGTAAAGTGGAATAGGGTATGTAGAGACCCTAGGATGTGTTGGAACAAGTTGGTGAGGTTGAGAGTTCTATTTGGGCATCTTGGCGAAGCCTAGTGAAGGAAGGTGAAACAAGAAGAATTGAGTTTTTGAAGAAACAAGAATGAAAAGTTGCAATGTGATTGTGGGAGGGTCCATGATGCTCTGCATCATATTGGTATCAGAGAAAGGTAGTAGGTCCTTGCAGATTTCAGATTGAAGACTGAGAGATAAAAGAGGAAACCATCATGGAAGAAGGTGAAGAAATGTGGGCAAGGTATGCTCAGGGGCACTCTATATTCCGGACACAATTCAAATGTAGGGGTAAGGTATGCAAGGTTGTTGTTAGCAGTGGTTCTCTTGAAAATATAGTCTTAGTAGAGATGGTTGAGAAGTTGAACCTTCCAAGGACACCTCTTGAGTCACCTTACAGAGCATATGGGGTAAGCAATGATCAATAGGTTGATGTTAAAGAACAAGAATATGTTTCTTTCAGCATTAGTTCTTATCATGATACTATTCTATGTGATATTATGCCTTTGAGTGATTGTCATATGATCTTGGGTAGAGTATGGCAAGTTGATGTTAAAGCCCGACATGATGGTAGAGAAAATTCATATGTTATTAACAAGGATGGGAAAAAGTTTGTGATGACATCATTGTAGGATGACAAGGCAGCGTGGGGAATGTCAAGGATAAGGTTGATTGAAAGAAGAGAGTTCCTAAGACATGAGGAACATAAGGATGAAGAAAAGACAAAGATAGAAGCCACTTCTAGGCTTGAGGAAGACAAGGTAGAGTCTAAGTTGCAGGAAGAAGATGCAAAGAGTAGGTATGAGGTGAAGGAGAACAAAGAGCAGCAAGTAGCATGTGAAGAGGAAGATGAACCTAATGGCAAAGAGGTTCTAAGAGTTGAGAAAGAGATGGAAGACAGAGATGTTGGTGATGATAGCAAGGGTTCAAGTCTTGAAGGGCTTGAGTACGAAAAAGTGATTTTGATTGGGACAATGGAATGTCATTTGGATGGAGTAAAGGATATAGTGTAGCAAAGTACCCCTATGATAGTGAATTGTGAGGCTAATGATGTAGCCTTGAAGTTGGATAGAGAGTTGGTATGCTAAGAGGAATGGCATGAGATGAGGATTGAGTTGGTAAAGGAAGTTGAGTTGGTTGATAAGATTATGATAGGCCAAGAGAAGGCTAGAGAAGGTGTGAGTTCTCCTAGCATGGAGATGAAATATGTTGATGATAAGACTATGAGTTGTCTTTGGGTGGTAAGTTTGATTGCTTTGGAGATGTATATTGTTGTGATAGAGATTCCAAACATGGTGAAGATGATGGATGTTGGTAGAAGTCAGATGGTGGAAGGGGCATGCTATTGCTTCTTGATTTTGTTGATTTTGCTAATGAATAAGAAACCAAGAGTGAAGATGAAAGGGAAGAATTAGAGTATCAGATGTTTTGGCATGTGTAAAGATGCAGGTCAGATAGAGAGTATATGGGAGTAGCCTAATCAGAGCATGGAGGAGAAGATTCAAGTAGGAAAAGAAATAATGAGGGGTACAAGAGACAAAGAATGGATGGGAAGTCAAGAGAATGACAAATACAAACCCAAGGTGAAGATGAGAATACTACAAGGGAAAGATGGTGTAGGTTTTATGTTTGTTTATTTTGCAGGTACACCATTTCCAAGAGACTTGGAAATTTTTGAGGCGGGGATTATGGTGCAGGAGCACCCAAGACAAGATTGGCCACCATGAGGCCATAATGAAGATTTATGAGATAATTAAGTCTATGAGGTTAAAATGACCATTTCATATTTTAAAAATGGATAATAATGCCATTTGGAGTCATCAAACTCACGTAATGACTCATTTTGTAATAAGTTGTCAAAATTGCCATGTTGGGCAAATAATGTCAAAATAAGTAATGTAATGGGGTTCAATGGGTAGAATAGGTTTCTAATGAGAATTTTAAGTTTCATAAGGTCTTGTGTGACCATATTAATGTAATAAAATTGATTAGAAAGTTTCAAGATGCAAAAAAGTTAAAAACTTGTCAATTGACAACTAAAAGTGTCAATTTGACAATAAATTAAAGTTGTAAACACCCAAAAGTGGTTGTATGGGTGGTTAAGAGTTGGTTTTCAGTTTCTATGAAGGGAAGAGGTTTAAATATGTTTTTAATGATCCAAAATGAAGAGGAAGAGGGTCGGATTTGCTGGGCATTGTAAGAGTTTGGAGTTTGGCAATAAAAATACAAGGTTTTCCTTGCAATTTGGTCTAAAATCTGCACTTTATTGGTTTGAAACTCTTCTTCTTTGTTTCATTGTTTATTAGAAATGGATTTTTAAATGTAGAGGAGTGTTTTTAATATCATTTGATACTATTATTGAAGGTGTTACATTCAAATCTGATACACTTCTATTTGTTGTCCTAAAATCTGTTGTTGGTGATTGTTTTTGGGAAGTTTTGAGAGTCACAATGCAAATGTGACCCATTCCACTTTATGTGGTGGTTTTTTATTGTGGAATGGGTCAGGAATATTGTATTATATGTGTCTTTAACCTTACATGTGCAGGTAATAATGTGGAGATGAAGAGTTGATACCCTAGGCTAAGAGATTGAGTAAGGAAAAGCATGAAAATGGAGGCATGAGTATAGCAGCAGAAGATCTACCTTAAGGAGGTAATGTTTTTATGTGAAAAAGTGTTATAGGATGGTAAAAACATGGTGAATAACAAGTTTCAAGATCTGGAAGTGAGTTTTGGGGTTTGAACAAGGAGGTTCTAGTTTTCTAGGCCTAAAAAGGGGGGTTTAGTATCTAACCTATCAAATCAATGTTTATTGTCTTGAAACATAGAAAATATATGGTTTTGGAACATTTTTCAAGATTGGTTTGGAGTTGTGGCCGTACCATCTGTTGGTACTTGCTTTGAAAAAGAGGGCTAATTGGGCCTAGTTGGTTTGTAGCAGGGTGTTGGTCTAAGTATTTCATCCAAAAGATAAATTGTTTATTTTCACATATGTTGTGTAAATTCCAAAAGGGTATCTAGATATATAATTTATTTTTCAAGTGTTTTGGGATTATTGTGAGTAAAGGTTAGAATACCCACTGAACAGGGCTACTAGGGAATTGGCCTATTTAGGGACCCGGGTAAGGGTTTGTGAGTTAACTAGTTGATAGGGTGAGTGAAGCCTATTGGTTAAAGTGGAATAGGGTATGTAGAGACCCTATGATGTGTTGGAACACGTTGGTGAGGTTGAGTGTTCTATTTGGGCATCTTGGCAAAGCCTAGTGAAGGAAGGTGAAACAAGAAGAGTTGAGTTTTTGAAGAAACAAGAATGAAAAGTTGCAATGTGATTGTGGGAGGGTTCATGATGCTCTGCATATCATCTCATATATATATCAAAATCATAAGTGTCATGATACAATGGTGTCAAAATCATATGGCTACAATCACCCGAAGGTGTCATCATACAAAATGGTACAAAACTGATACATAGGTAGCCCTCTACGGCTATGATGAACTCCTTCCCTCAGAGCCAGCTGGGCTCAATGAAATCTGAGCCCTGGAAGGACCCACACTAGGATCATCTCTCCTTCCCCCTCTCTCTGGTGGTGGTGGAGGACCCATGACCACGCCACTAGATGCCTGTCGCCTATCTCTCCCTCTAGTGATCGTCGTCATCCGCGATGGTCTCTGAAAGCTCCTAGCCCACTGATCTGGTGGCACTATTCCATAGTATAGGTCTCGCCAGTAGGCTATTTCTTCCCCTGCCCACTGAATATACGCGTATCCGACCCCTGTGTCCTCTGCTACCTGCCTCCCTGCCCTCAGTATTGTCTCAACCTCTGTATAGCGTTGAATAACCTGATCTCTCTCTTGCTCAGTGTCCCTCAGCTGTCTCCTAAGCCTAGTCACATCCCTCTCTAGATCCTGGATCTCATCTTCCTTTCCCTGGCAGATCTCCCTCAAGGATAGTAGCTCATCCTCTTCCTCTCTCCCCTCACCCTATCCCTGTGGTTGCTCCTATCCCTGTCCCCATCCCTATACCTGCCTAGGAACCTATGTTGCTGGCACTTGTAACGACAATCCACCTCTACCGCTCACTACATGCATCTGTCTCTGCTCTCCTCCCTCTCTACTCTAAGACACTCTCCTCTCTACCACTATGCCTTGCCTCCATTGCCGATCTCTCCCTCCACCATCCCCATTATCATCACCACCATCTCCACCATTATCGTCTATCAGCTCCCCTGGATCAGTTAGCCATGGAAATGGATGTTCTGCCCAATATGCAATATACTCTGCATGCATCCCTGCATCCTCTACATTTGCTTGTATATCCCAAGGCATGGGAACCATCTCTAGCATTCATGTCACTGTCTGATCATATGACAATAATGGCCCTAAATGCACCTGATCCCTCACCGTCTGTGCATACATCTATGACCCCCATGGCATCCATTGTATCCTATTGAATTGCTTGCATACCCTGTCCATCAACTACTTCTCAATAATATATGGTGTCCGACTGATCAGATGCCTGCTCCTGAACACATATAGAAGCTCCACTGCATCATCCTCCCACTCCTCATAGTCTAAGTAAGGCCTCCATACCACACTATCTATCTCATCAATCACCCTATGCCAATACTCCAGCCTCCCAATCTGTGGTTGAGAAGTAATCATATCATACAGATGCACATAGTTGTTCCCATGTCCTTTGCCTCTAAAGTGTATCAGACGTGTAACCGATAGATGCTCATATGCCCATACCCTGCAACAATTTGACTCTGCATCCTAATCCTGTTGATCAATGATATACAAACTGATGCAACTCATAATACACGTGTGCCAGTAGACACAACCTCCATGCAAACCTGGTGTGCTTAGTCACCAATGTCTTCAGTGTCCTCCCCCATCCCACAGCCAACCCTCATGTCACCCTATTTGAACAGAGGAACCCACTGATAACTCCTGCCAACACCGCCAGTAGTGCCAATCCTGTCTGTGTCATGTTGTCCCACGCCACATGTCCTACCCTCATCTCTAGTCTTGGATCCTGAAAAATTCATCTCAGTGCATCCGTCTCCCTCTCGATCATAAGGAACTAACTCTCCAATGATCGATATTTGTAGTATCCTATATACATACTCCAAGGTGACTGCCATCTCACCCATCAGCAAATGAAACGTACATGTCTCTGAGTACCATCTCTCAGCTAATGCAGTCAGCAATTCCATGTTTTCCCAAAACTCAGGCACATACATAGTGTATCGCAATCCCATAGCCTCAACTATTGCTCTATCCTCGAATGTCCACTCTGCTTGTAAACTCTAAGTCGAAAGGAATCTCTCTCGTGACTCTAGCATCGGTAGGTCCTCCTACAGTCAAGCAAATCAACTGTATCAATCCTAGTGGTACCCCCTGTTCATCACAAAGTGATGCTTTTTATCCTAGTGCTTATATCAATCATATGGCACTCTATCCTAGTGGTACTCCTTGTTCATCACAAAGTGTTTCTTTTTATCCTAGTGCTTATATCAATCATATGGCACTCTATCCTAGTGGTACTCCCTGTTCATCACAAAGTTTTGCTTTTTATCCTAGTGCTTATATCTATCATATGGCACTCTATCCTAGTAGCATTCCCTATTAATCACAAAGTGTTGGTTTTATCCTATTTTTTAGGGCACCTACTTGAGTGTATCCTCTTGAGTAGCTTATCCAATTGATAACGTATGTTCTATCATAGAATTGTCAATTTTAGCCTAATCCGATTGGCAACGTATGTTCTATCACAAAATTGTCAATTTCTATGGTACTTCCTGATCATCACAAAGTGTCTCGCTCTATCCTATCCTAGGGCCTCTACTTGAGTGTATCCTCTTAAGTAGTTTCCTAATTGGCAACATATGTTCTATCACAGAATTGTCAATCCCAACCCTATTTTGTTACCCTAGTCTTCCTTAGAGGACCTGTTTTATTGTATCCTCTCAACAGCTTATCCAATCGACAGAGTATGTTTATCACAGAACTACCAATTTGACCTTGAAGACATAAACGCACATTCATGATACAAACACGCTTACATACTTCACAAACGCACCTACTCTGCATAGATGCGCCTACATTTTTATTTATTTAATTATTTAAGCCTAATTCTTTTATTAATTAAATAAATCTTTATTTATTTAATTAATTCATTTATCATTTTCTAGCCTTATTTCTCATTTAAATAAATACTTTTATTTATTTAAATTATTATTTTTCTTAAATAAAATAAATACTTTTATTTATTTAATTAATCCCACTTCTTCTATTAATTAAATAAATCTTTAATTAATTAATTAATTCATTAGTCTTTTCTACCCATGACACATGTCATTCATATCTTAATTCCTACACTACCTACCCTCTCATTATTTTCTTATTTCCTCTACCTACCCTCTAATCCTAGCCGACCATCTATCTTTTACACCTCTCAATCTTATCCCTCCATTTCTTATAGTGTCTTCTATATAAGAGGATACTCTCTTTCATTATCAACCCTATTCAACTACTAGCACTTCCAAGAATTCTAACATTAGAACTTTCATATGCGATCAAGTCTACTTGCAACCACATTTCCGTTCTTTGTTGAGCTCTTGTGCACACATACAATCTGAGAGAAAATATATCAAGCAAGATCAATGGACATAGGAAGAATGGAGATTCAAACCCTAGTGGACATGTGATGGTATAATCTTTATGATTTTGTTGATTTGCACTGTCTTAGGTAATCTTCATATGTTATGGTGGATCTCTGTTGTTGTTAGGCTAGGGTTTTGTGGTTGAATCTATTCAATCTTTCAATATTGTTATTCCATTTTTACCATAAACACTCAACACTACAACAAAGACACTAGGAAATGCATAGACACCAAAGTGAATGTGGTGGTGGATCTTTCACCTGAAATGCTCCTTCTGATATTTGGCATCCTTGAATATGACAAGGTCCTACAAATGACAAAAGAGTAGGCTATCTATATCTTTAACATAAATGTTGTAAATAACAAACATCATATAAATGAGGTATGACTCAAGGAACCAAGGAAATCAAGCCTCAAAGGTACAAATAACATTCTAAGAGTTGATTTCAAGGATGCCTCGTGTGACCTAATCATCATGCTCAACAGGACCTTTAGTAGAGAAGATTGCAGGCACTATCACTTGTGGATGTACCATTATATCCACACCATCCTCAATAAAAAAGAATATTTTGATTGGGCACATATTATATCTGATAACATTCATGAGAAAATGTGCAAGGTACTTCAAACTAAGAAGTTCTTTATGACTCCTTATGCAATTTGGGTAGAGGCCAAGGGTGGAATTTATCTGGGATTGAACACTAATGATAGATTGGGAGAAGGACAAGGAGTCAAGAAATTTTGTGAATTCTACACCCAATTGCCTATTCAGCAGGCCAAAAACCATTTCAAAATTATTAATAATGTATTTATATATGCAATCATTTGTAGACTAACAGGTGATGCAGGATATTGATTGTCTCCCAAGCCAATGAAACTAATCAAAGAATGGGGAACATGGTTCATATAGAACCAATGGTCTACCTACATCTACTTGAGTGGATTCATAGGTAACCCCTTCCTTCTCCCTCATTACTACAACAACAAAATCATTCTTTTGGAGTATGCAAGACAAATTGTAGGGGTGCAAGCCTTCATGACTCAAAAATATAAAACAAGAGTTACATTCCCACTTGCCCTGGAGTATTATAAATGTCACAATTTGCAAACAACAAAAACAACCATTCAAGAGCTACAAGACCCATGCCTCAAAGAATTTGATTACGCTCAGCCTAGGTATGATCCATTTGGGAAACTAAATAAAACAATGCCAATAGTGTATGAGGGACACATACTTGCATTGGAAGACTTTTGGATAAGTATGTAGGATAGTTTTGAGGCTAGACAAAGAGGATTCTATAGGTTAACAACACCCCAAATTAGATAATTTGACCTTGAAGACAATATTCCTAAGGATTTCAAAGATGATGGAGAACTGCTAGACCTGATGTACAAGGAAATGCAGGTGGACCAAAGACCTGTTTCACCGATAAGTTGGTCAAAGAAAGAAAATGTAAAAATTAAAGTTGTGTCTGAGCAAGTTGTTGAAAGAAGCTGACAATGGTTGAATTTTAGGCTTCGACTGAGTATCATAAGAGAGAAGAAGAAGGGAAAGGCCAACAGTAACCCACAATCAAAAGCCACCAAATAATATGTGAGGAGAACGATATTTGAATCAAGGAAAAATACTCTGGTGGACCAAGGAGCCTCCATGCTTGCTATCATAAAATAAGAATTGATGAAATAGTTGGATGAAAAAATGAAGGAGTCTCAACTCCTAAAGACAATAGTTGAGCATGACATAACTACTGGATTACTTGTTGTGCCCCAAGAATCAATCACACCTTTTGTACCTACTATTGACATTGTTCTCAGAGAAGGTACATCACAATTAAAAGATACTGAACAACCTGCTCCTTCTCAAGTTCCTGCAGTAGCTACCAAACCAGTTCATGAACGAGTGACAATTCATAACATCGACTTTGATTTTGTTGATGATGATGAACCCATTTCAACAGTATCCCACAAAAAGAAGGAATATCTCATGCAGATGTAGGCTACCTTTAGACAAGAAGAAGTGTTAACACAAGCACCCACCACTACTCAGGATGAGCAGCCCACTCAACCTCCTGCTAGTGAGCCTAAAGAACAAACGATTGAGGTGACCTAAACACAAGTATATGAGGTGCAAATAGAGGTTATAGAGGTTGACAAACATGATGATTGCTTAGTACTTACTCCTCAAGATGAAGAGCTTCTCAAGCAATTGGAGGAAGGCCAACAAAAGCAACAAGATGAAGTAGATAAAGAACCCTTTAAATAAGAAGTGGGTGAGAAGTTAGAACAATTTAATAAAAAACAACAACAGAGTTTCGAGCAAGTGCTTCAAGCAAACCTTACCGAACTTCCACAACCCCCGCCACAACATGAGGATTTTGTACAACAGTAGCATGAGTAGCACCAAGAGGTCGATGAAGAACAACAAGAAGAGGAGGAAGAGCAAGAGCAACTACCTCAAACCCACATAGTAACTTCTCAAGTGACCACTCAAGGTGAACAACAAGATGATAGTATGTCGTAGTGGCTCAATTTTAACTTCCAAAAGAAGAAGAATATTATGTTACCAAGCATCACCTTACAAGAAACAATCACTGAGTTACGCAGAAGGGCAAAGAAAGCCAATACTATTCACCACCTCTCAGGAAGTGACTCTAGAGATATTTTAGCTAGCATTGTTGCTCCCATACAAGGCACAAAAGGAGAAGGACAAACCTCTCCAAAGCATCAAATCTCTCAGGTGAACCTTGGGAAGCAAACCAAATGGGGGGAAATAGCCTCCTTGGATGTCGCTACAACTAATATAAATACAAGGATAGAAAAGGAACATAGATCCAAGAAAGAGGCCAAAACTCAACCGCAACAGTACAAGGAATTTATTATGGAAATGAAAAGACCATTGGATTCCAAGCCGGGTGATACTCAACCTTCTACCTCAGCACTTCCACATGAAGAAGTCAAATCATTATATGCAATGAGGAAGGTAGCAAATACTATCAAAACTAGGGTATAAGATCAATTAAGAAAAGTAAAAATGTTCCTACAAGAAACCATGGAGATATACGAAGATGCCTATCTCCTTGAAAAAGGCCTCATTCTTCATTCCACACAATGGGAAGCTCAGTCTAATAAGTTCTCAAAGCAAGTTAAGGTGCTCAAAAAGATTTAGGGACTAGGAGAAGATGTGATTAGGAAAAAAGATGTATTAGGAGGAGAGGACCTTAGGGGCTTGTAGTCTTGCATCGATATTTTGGAGCTAAAGATAGATATTTTAAATCAGTGCAGAGCCAATGCACTCGGAGTACACCTATCCTTCTTAGGATTTCTTGAGCAGTATGAGCAATATGTAACAAAGGTGTTAGGAAAATATGGAAAGGATGTGATGCAGTTAGATTCACTCTACCAAGAAGCAATCCTTAAGCAATGGGAAGCATATATGGTTGAGTACTTATCCCTGACTACTGAGTTTGATATAACCACTATGGATAGACCTGTATGCACCTAGTTCTCCAGTCTTACCAAGCCACACAAATGATGGATAACCTTGTTGATAAAATAGGTTAACTAAAAGAAAATCTCAGAGTTGCAAAGTTTCGAATCCAATATGTGCCAAACCCACCTCAAACTTTAGTGGAGTGTTACATTAGAAACTACCATAGCTATAAGAAGAACAAGCAGTGAACAAGTAGGTAACTCTGAGTATGCTTTCAGTCATCATGAAGAGGAAGGCATGACCTTGGTGTAAGCAACAATTTTGAAAGAGACCCAAAGTACACTTGTCTTGCATGCACACTATTGCAAGGAAAGAACAACATACGTGGGAGATGTAGACACCATGGCACTTGAAGAAGACTTGTTGCCCTCTTATGTTTTGTATAAGTTGATCAAGGTTCAAAAGAAGTGACTTGCATGTCAATTACAACCTCCACCATTTTTTAACTAATTTGTAGGTTGTCATTCCTATAGTATAGGGAGAGACATTATAAATGTAATGAATTAGGCCATTTTGAGGGTCCGAAAATTGAATATTGGAGACCATAGTTAGGAATTCATTTACAGTATTTTCATTTCCAGTTTTAAGTTTTAGACATTGTTGAACGTTCTCAATATCAGTGTGTTGGTTCCCAAAAATGAGTTTACAATGCTACAATGTAGAAACCAAGTTGATTCCTCAAAATACCCATGGAAAGCCACTTCCAACTATCAATATCCTTTAGACTTGGACCAATTACGACAATGATATGCAAATCCTTCTGCACTTTAGGCTCTGCAATACCCGGGAGGGTGATCCCTTAGTAAATTTGTGATCTTTGTGCCACATTCACAAATTATGCTAAAAACAAAAGTAGATAATCTCATATACAGGCTCTTTAAAAGGTTGGGGTTTACTGATGTTTTAAGTAGCCACTTGACTTCCCTGCCTAATAACTGCAACTCCAGTATTCTGGGTACTCTGAACATTCTGGGCAGGAGTATTTGTACTGACATTTGGTGTTGCTGTAGAAACCACACCAGAAATAGCCCGAGTTTTAGATGGACCAACAGTAAATGAAACACTATTTAATGTTGACAACTTAAGGAAATCAATCTTTCTCTTCATTTCTGCACTTGAAGCTTCCATCTCAATTTTCTTCAACTCTTTTGCAAGAGTTTCATTTTCTATCCTAGCTCTTTCTAACTCAATGTCAGCTTGGGATAATTCTTGACTCAGATATGGGATAGTTGAAGATCTTTTATCAATCCAAATCTGATTTGGGAATCCGAGCACTTGGCTAACTAGAATCTGCTAACCTTTGGTTATCTACACGACTCTTAGCCTTTTCTTTTGTAATGTTTTCAAATCTTTTATCTAAGACCTCTCTTATAATAGGGCCCTCAACACTAGGCTTGAAATTTTATTGAGTCAATGCTTTGAATGTAGCCAATTGTCGTATTAGATCGTCTCTTTCTATTATAGCTCTAATGACTTCAAATTCCTTTTCTTTTTCTCTCTTCCTTCTCAAATTTATTTGTTCTTGGAGCTCCCTTCTCAATGTGTCTATATCTCCAAAAACTTCATCAGGATCTGGAAAAGTTATCTCAGATCCAGAAGTATCATCTAAATCAATTAGGTTTACATTACCTTGCTCTTGAATTGACTCATAACCATGAGGAACCCTAGTTGTGAGACCAAGAGGAGGAGGCACACCAATAGCATTTTCACTTTGGTGACTTCTACTTCTACTTTGACGTCTCTTCTTTTTTGAATATCAAACTTGAGTAACCTCCTTTCTATGTTGTTGCACCTCTTCTTGAATAGGTGTATCAAACAAGGAATTAAAAAATACTAAACTGTCTGATTCAGAACTCTTAGAAGATGATGTATGAATTTCAGGAACAAGTTTTAAATGTGACTTACTTGCATTCTTGTGCTTAGGTTTCCATGACGAGGAAGCGGTGCTAATTTCTGCATTTCTTCTTGTCCCATTTCTCTGTGGAGCTCCATGAAGCTCTTCCAACTTCTCGTCAGGATGCAGCCTCATGTAACCTCGGGTGTTCTTCGCTTTACTCATAGTAACAAAATCTTTCAAAAATACACACACTGGCAGAGACCTTAGAGTCGCCACCCAAATCTCTTTGGGATACCAAATAATACACTACTTGGTAATCTTTGAAAGATTTGTGAACCTTGCTCACAAACATGAATGTTTTTTCTCACAAAAATGTAGAACACCGTTTACACAGAAAATCATGAGCCGGAAACACCAAACCGCGAGCTCAACCATTGAATCATATAAACATTATAAAAATTCAATGCAATTTTCCTAAATGGATGACAAGACTGATTGGAACTATGCATTAGTCCCCAACAGAGTCGCCATTTTGTTGGTTCCCAAAAACGGATTTACACTGCTACAATGCATAAACCAAGTTGATTCCTCAAAATACCTATGGAAAGCCACTTCCAACTATCAATATCCTCCAGACTTGGACCAACTACGACAAGGATATGCAAATCCTTCTGCACTTTGGGCTCTGCAATACCCGGGAGGGTGATCCCTTAGCAAATTTGTGATCTTTGCGCCACATTCACGAATTATGATAAAAACAAAGCAAATAATCTCATATACGGGCTCAACAACAAGGAGAATTCTCAAGAATGGCAAATTCTTCAGTGATCCTCGACCTTATCTGGAGCATGAGATAGTAGGACACCTCAAACATACATAAAAACTTGGAAATATGTCTTGATTTTAATGATTTATGACAAACCATAAGTGAAACAGACAAGAAATTGATGACCTAATGACAATTGCTAGCACACACCAGTGCCTTACTCCATTGGTCTATGAGTTTTTGAAATATCACTGAAACTTGATAGAAATTTATCTAATAGCTGATTAAATCTTAAACGATACTGCATTACAATATCAATTATTTGTAATTTCTTACCTGAACTACTTATCAAATCCTAGTACAAGCTTTATCCCTTTCTGATCTCATTCAAGCATTTTAATTAACCCCTTCGATTAAAGCATGAAATGAAAGATTACATACATCATACCAATGCAACGAGCAAATAAAACCCTTTGATTCCATTTACCCAAAAGAAAA
This sequence comes from Cryptomeria japonica, assembly GCF_030272615.1. Lineage (NCBI taxonomy): Eukaryota > Viridiplantae > Streptophyta > Pinopsida > Cupressales > Cupressaceae > Cryptomeria > Cryptomeria japonica. The sequence goes on from NC_081415.1 coordinate 430,135,004, forward strand.
TAAAATCGTACACAGGAGAGTAAGGATTTGAAATTATATCTGTATTAATTTCAAAAGCTATCTTCTATCAAATAACTGAATATATTTCATTTACAGGAGAACCCATTTGAAATTTGAAACTGGTGACTATCTTCTATTTTGCTCTGCAAAATGACATTACAATTCTCTGCTATTTACTCATGACTTCTCAAAACTGGAACCTAATCCTACAGACTGGACCTACATAAGAGACCGTATTTAGAGATTTTGGAACCCTTTCTAATGGCCCTGATTTTCTTTTTATAGAAAACAAGGGAGCAAACAAGCTTCAAGCCAAGAGACACGTGTAATCAGAATGATTAAACATACCTGAAGTTTGTTACAAAGATATTCCATTCAAGGAAAGTTATAACCAATATCAAAATCTGTAACTGCTTCTCTGATATTCATGATGCATTTTACCGCCCTTTCTATTATTCTGGTTCAAAAACATATCCGCCACTAGAAGAAAAAATAGTTATATCAAACAGTTTACAATCCTTATTCATCATTCAAATATGTCTTACTCCATCCGTTGTATTCTTCATTAGATGACCATTCATAACTCATGACCTCATCAACTTTTGCTCTGTATGGAGTGTATTTAACGACTACTTGATTTTGTTGGCATTGTGTTGTCATTGATGTCAACTGGTATAATATGTTACCGGTATAGAAGGACAACTAGTATGGGAAAATAGTTGATGTGCAGTCTTCGATGTCAACTAGTTTAGCAGGTTACCAGTATAGTCTATCACCGATAAGGAGAGGATGTCAACTAGTAAGTGATGTGTTGACAGTGTATGGTTGCTAACTAGTGAGCATGTATAAACATGGAGAAGATAAATCAACAAAGTGAGTGGTTGCCAATCGACAAGCTTATGACCAGTGTACAAGCAGGGTGAACAAGATGCTTGGATGTTGATTGTGATGAAGAGGCAAAATGTTATCAAGAATCACATCAACACTAGAAGAGAAGTATGTACAGGTCACCGATATATTGTGTGGATGTAAATCAACAAGACTCCCACTGGATAAAGATGCAATCAACATTTGAAGAGATGACTGACAGTGAATGTGCCCCAACCGGATCATAAGTGCTTGCTTGAAGATATGATGCTCAAAAAGGGAAGCCACATTGGTGCATTGCAGGATGCAAATGAAAATGATCCTCTCCCACTGGTTAGTGATAATGCTCTGGGATAAGTCAGAGATATTAAAGACAAATGATTGAAGGCTCACACCAGATCAACTGGTGAAAAAAAAGATGCCTTAGCTACATGAAATCAGATGTGTACCGGATCATAAAGAGTTGACATGTTGTGCTACCGGGAAAGAAAAAGAAAAGTAAAGAAGTGATGGGTTAGTCACCTTAACATACCAGTTGAGATGATGTCCAGGTTGATGATGAAGAAGGCAAATTTGGAACAACTACAGACAGAGGACATTGTTGGATTGAAGATGGATTTTGTTGAAGGTTGATGACATGGTGTCATCAAGGTGGTTGCCGGTAAGTATGTCCACCGGTAAAGCTAACAAGGTGCAAAAGTGAAAGGATCCCATATGTTAAAAATGTGCATGAGGTAGGTTGGCAAGTGTGTCGATCGGTTTAGGGGCTCTCACCTAATGAAGAGAAGTGCACACATGATGGTTAACTAGCAAAGTGAGAGATACCAGCAGGGTTAGAGAACCGACAGAAAAGAAGGACTGGTTGTGTGGTTGGTCGGTGTTCCTATCCAAACTGACATAACCAACCTAGCAAAGGTGGATGCCGACAAAGGGGCCACATGGAGGTGAAGTGGCATGCATGCATAGGATGATGAAAGTGTTGTCGGTGAGGTAGGTGGTAACTGGTTGACATTAATGTCGATAGCGTGTTTCACGGGTTGAAGAGAAGAAGAGTGAGGCTCGAGACTGATCAAAGGACAAAGATCTGATTTGATGACTTCATGATCAAGGTCGAGTGTCCAGGTTTTGACCAGGGTAGGTGAAGTTATCTGCATGATCACTTCATAGGTGTTTGACAAGTGCAAACCACAAAAAAGAGTTGTGTTTGCTAAATTTAGAAAACGTGTGTTGAAGGCAGTGTGATTGGCGATTTTGATTGATCTATTGCAGGAGGTAAATCTCTGGAGCGAGATCTGATTGGATTTGGTTTGCCTTAAGGTCGATGAAGAGACCCTAACCGCCTGGAGTTTGAATTGGTTTTTGGTGGGAAGACTTGTTGATAAATATGCAAGTCAAATTCGATAAGGTTGTTGTTGTTGAATGATAGTGTTGTTGCATGTGATAGAAGAAATTAGTCAAGTGCTCAATGAGTATTAGAGGAGAGACTGTGTGAGAGAGAATTGGGTTGAAGAGTTCAACCGACAAGAGTGAGGCAACCAGTAGTCTGCAAATGAGTCTGTGAGAGGAGGATACCAGTGGAGAAATAACCAACAAAGAAGAGTCATAAAAGATTGCAGAGAAGACAAGCTGAGAACCAACAAGAATCAGATGGTAGACATCTGACTAAGTTATCAAGACTGGTGGTGGAGAGCATCAGTGTACCAGAGAGAAGAGAGAACCGATAGAGAGTAGAACCAACAAAGACGAAGAAGAGACTGAATCGGTGAAGGTGTAGTAGAGAGTAAGTTGCATTAAGAGATAGGGTTGCATTTGAGAGGTGAGCAGAGAACCGACAAATAATTGGAGAGAGGAGAACCGGTAGAGACATTTTCATAAGTGTTACAAAGCTCTTTTTGTAACAAGGCTATTACTTTTGTAAGTGATTATGTTCATTGAAGATCACTGAGTTGGAGCTTGGTGCAGGGGTTGGTGCTCCTTGGGTTGGTACCCTAAATCAGGGGTTGGTACCCTAAACATTGTAATGAGATTTCTATTGTGAGGCTAGATTGGAGTAGTAGACTCCAACAATATTTCTCATCGAGGTTTTTCCCATCTTGGGTTTTCCTCGTACATCTGGTGTTATGTGATGTGCCCTTGTGTGTGTCTGCATTGTGTAAATATCTCTTTATCCTACCAACAAGTTAAATTAGCTTTAGTGTGTTAACCGGTAATCATTCTTAGTGTTAACTGGGTAGAAATTAGATACCACTGATCACCCCCCCCTCTTAGTGGCATATTGTGTCTAATAGATTTGCCTCTCTTTCAAAATATTCAAAAATTGTCCCCGTGGCAATTATTTTGTCCATTCTATCCTCCAGCATATCAATGTTCAGCCCTTCACAAATTAACTCTACCTGGGTGTTGATGACTCTTACTGCCTCCTCTTTCCAAAATTGTAAAGGCTTAACTGCCCAATTTTCATCCTCAATATCTGACAAAAGTGTTTCACTCAGCTCACTGAAATTTCTCATCAGCTCTCTTATCTTTATTTCTATATTCTTTGGCAAAATTTGGGCCTCCGACATTGATTTTACCAACAAATAAGTTAGCTGGAGTGTAGGTGGCCTCTCAACATGATATTTGGAAGCCATAGACATTATTATAAGCTCATTTCCCCTTTTCAACCACTTTGTGAACAAGGGAACCTCCACCTCCTTATCTTTATCAAATTTCTGAACAACATCAAATAATAAAGAATACAAAGAATGAATGCTATTAACTATCAACTTTTTCATTTAAATGAGTTAGAACTGAGCTAACTATATCCTTTTGTTGCCAAGCTGACTTATCTCTTGATTCCTTCATCTGATTTTCTAATTCAATAATCTTCTCCAAGAGCTGGGCTTTAGTTGGATTAATAGATCAAGTGGATTCAAGCTCGTCATCATCATCTGGTACCAATGATATATTGGGGATATCAACATTGCTGCCAGGTTGAACTGCTTCTTCTTCATGGGTAGCATGTGAAGATTTGGATGTTGATGGTGCTGATGTCCCTATAAGTGCAGAAGATGATACTCTTATCTGTCCCTGCTCAAGAAGTCTCACTTTGGTTTGCAACTCTACACACCTCTTTTGAACTGTATTATAATCATTGAAAAGCTTGTCAAACTTTCTCATTAGCTCTGCTTTTTCCAAGGTTTCCCTCTTTGAAGTCTCATGAGCCAATTTGGTGACATCAATATTCAACTTTGTAGCTTCCACACTTGATGTGTCAGATGCTCTTTTTATAATAAGGCCTCCCCTTTAGTTGGGATTTATGTCACTAATGTTAGGCTTTCTAGATCCTTCCTCTAATGCCCATATTGCCAAGGTTGCATAATCATCTACAAAATCTGATCCTTTTAATGCCAACCTTGCTTCTTCCTCTAAACCTAATGTTTGGTCCTTTGATTTCCTAATTGCATCAAAGGTCATTGAATTTGCTATATCCCATTCTGGTAAAATTAGCTCTCCAGCCCGATTTACAGTCATCCTGCCCTCATCTGCAGTAATTTTCTTGAACTCTTACATCATCTCATACTTAACTTCCTCCTTACTTTCATGTTTAGACCTATATGGCCTCTGAGCTTTCCTCTCGGCACTTCTCTTCCTAAATTCTTCTATTTTCATTTTCCATACTAATTGCAAAAAGGTCGGGCTTCTCACAAAAGCATTATCCTTAAGAAATTCATCACATTCCTCCTTCCTTGCATCCCTGAAATCTCTACCCTGAATATCCAAGGGAGTGAGGTCCAACTCCAAACTAAGAGGCACAAGAGGAATACCATTTGTATCTCTGCACTCGTTACTATAAAAGTGTCTTCCTCTACTTGTTCTTCAAACTACCTTGAAGGTGAATAGGGCACATGTGGTGGCAAAGGACATCTATGTGAATCTTCAAGATCAATGATCTTGACTCCTTTAAAATGCTTAGCTCGTACTTTTGGGGGAGGTTCTGGCTTCATTATCTTTTTAGCTTTTCTCCTCACCAATTCTTCACTGTCGCTGCCACTCTCTTCTTCACACTTTTTTCTTCTCTTACCCTCTTTTGAGAGGGCTCGTAAACAAGTCTTTCTTCTACTAGGCCATATGTTCTTTGAGGTAGAGGAGGTCATGGGCCTAGCTGTTGCATCCTCATTTGATGAATCAAGGTTGATTCATTCGGTGTGATGGGCGTTGGATGTTGTACATCTCTTCTTTCAACTTGTCAACCATGGACTTCTTCAAGTTTGACCCTCTTCTCCTTTAATGCAAGAATCAATTCATCAAAATTGTTCATAACAAAATCAACTTTAGCACAAAATGGAGTGAAATATTTTGTTGGATCATAGCTTGGATCCATTTTCTAAACTATAGCCCATAGCTTCCTAAAAGCTATCCATTTCTCTTTCCTCCAATCCCGAGTCATGAAATCAAACTCATTTCTTATTATATCCTCAGGGAAATTATGCTCATGAGGCAACAAACCTCCTTTTATTCTTGCCCTGAATATGTTACAAAATCCCTCCAGGTCACTATGTCTGGCTGTGCTAACCCCTAAATGATATGGTGCAAAGAACTTGTCAAAATGCTCATATCCTCCTTTTGCAATCACAAAATATGGAATGGAAATATAATTAGGGAAAATTGTTCCTTTTCCTCTTCCCTTTAATTCCTTATCATGGATGCATCTTATCTACCACATTACTTCAACAAAACCCATTCTCAAAGGAACATTAAAAGGCAATACATGTGGCTGACTAGAGAAACCATAAATTCTAATAACAATGCTAATAGGATAAGGGATGAAATCCCCCCAATTGTGCTCAATCTTTAGAAGTGGCAACCTCTCCTCAGGCCTTAAAAAATCATGCAACTCTGTGGGTATCCTTGGTGGGTTCGCTATCAATCTTTGCCTTAACCTAGAAGAAAATTTGTTATCAAACCTTACAAAGCTAGCATCTTGTCTATCCCAAGACATATCCATGCTCCAAAGTTGCATTGGAATTTCATTATTGTCAATTGTTCTTCTGAGGTTCATAGTGCCTTCAAAGTAATCTGCATTCTGATATAAGAACATGTGCACGAGCAAGGAGTACAAGCAGAAATGAGTGCCAGACACTTCATTCTTAACATCTTGCAACCCCTCATGAATCTTCTCTTCAAGGTATGGGGCAAAGTAAAAAATCACTGTATAATCTAGATGTTGAATTTGCATAGCCATACACATGAAATCAGGTGGCATAACTATAATTAGATTGAATCCCAAGACCTGACATAGAGAGAAAAAGGTAACCTGAAAATAAGGAGCAAAAGAACCAATGAGAAAAGGCTCCTCTGAACTAGGGCCAATGTAGTACGTTGTTTGTCTTGCTTTTGCCAAATGAATTGGAAGAAAGCGAGTTCTAATGAAACCTTTCATTTTGTAATACTCTGCCTTCATTTCATTTAAATCTACTTGTACCAGGTTAGAAAATGGTTCATACAAGTCAAATATCTCCTGGAATTCCTCTCTCTTGATTGTCAGCATAATCTCTCCTTCATTTCCCCTTATAACCCTCAAGACAGGGTCATATCTGTTTGCAACAGCCTTGAGCAGGTTGATATCCATGAACACATTCGACACCACTAATTTACCCATCATATTGCCAGACACTTGAGAATGGGAATTGTACACTCCTTTGTTCATACCATAATTTGAACATACCTATCCCATTCATTGGTACCCTAGTATCTGCCGAGTGGTATGCTTTATCAGTCAACGCTTCTCCTAGGGTTTTACCATGAACAAATTTCTGCCCTTGGTACTTGTCATTAGTCGAGGGCTTTAATTGGTCAAGAAAATCATCAAACAAATTTTTCTTCAAATATTTAGTCTGCCTTGAATGTTTTCACAAGGGATCCATCTTACCAGACTAGGGTTTCTATCACTTAACCACACGAGAAAAATAAAACTAGGATTCGATGCAAGAACATAAATATGCGAATTCTTATCAAATTGTGAACCTTAGAACAATTTGTGAGGTTTTCCCTACAATTACTTACACAATTCACACTTCAATCATTCAGGGAACACAAAAGGGATGTTTAGCAACTTATTGCTTTGTAAATACCAGGCGAATCGCAATCCTGCATTGCAAGAACTCGTTGCAATCTTCTACAACTCCGGGGATACCTTTTGAATTGTTATGAATCACTTTATGAATTGAAAATAGCTTTGAGAATTCTTTTATTATTGTTCTAGAATGAAACGCCACTGTCTCATCCACCATTACTATTCACGCGAGTGAAAAAATGGCTCTAACTTGCATTTGAAATAAGTTTAAAACCGAATCGTCGATCATCTTCCATAATGGTGCATCGCACGATTATCTTTAGTCAATATGAAATTTACCATCACATGTGGCAAGCGGGTCCACCTAAAGTATGACATGACATAGCCAACTCACCACTTATTTCTCCTCGGTCAGCGACCCCACCATCGTCTTTTCTTGGCCCGCCTTGGACACTTGGCATGATCTCATGATGCTGCGATCCTTAACCCCCTTGCATCTTCCTTCATGGGGTTACGAGGGCCGTTGGATATGTTCGCACTTTACCCGCAGGGCGCAGTGATCACTTAACAATGACCACTAACTCTCGAGGACTTCTTGGATCAGGATTAAAACATCATCGTTCAACTTTACCACGTGCAGAAACATGCACCTTTAGTAATCTAGACTTTATCCACTAGGAACTGGTAACATCAAAGGTTTGAAAAGTCAAACCTATGGCTTAACCTTCCCTGTCAAGGACATGTGGCATCATCTCATGATGCCGCGGTCCTTATCTTCCTTGCACTTTCAATCGCGCGGCTGCCCGAACCGTAGGATCTGCTCGCAGTTTACCATAAAGTCACTGGCAAAAATATATGACTTTAGACTTAGGAAAATTTAGGTGCTGGCAGAAAAATGTTAAATGGGACCTGCCTAGGATAATTTTATGTGCAAACTTAGGAAAATATAAAGGGGCTGACCGAAAACAACTTAATGCCTAGGAAAAACAATGGCCCCGCCAACGATAACCGACCCTTGGCTTAAGTGAAAAAAGGTAACGCCAAATTATAACTAGCTTAGGGTTTTTAACAAAAAATTAATCAGAAATGCATAAAACCCTATAACCCTAAACTCTAAGGGCAGGAACATAGAACAAAACTAATTCTGAATGATCAGAAAATTGACCAAGGCATGAAAATCTTTTGCACAGTGATTTTTAGGACTATCACAGTGCTCACTAGTACCTATTATTTCCTTAATTAATTAATGCAAGCTCTTTCATGGATCACATGTTTCATGATCTTTGTTGATTGAGGTAGGTATTTATTTGATATGATATCTTCTCTCATTCTGGATAGCATAGTTGTTCTAAGTAATGTGAGTTTCATGATTATGATATGTAAAGTTGATGGTCAACTCCTTTTGTATGTAAGATCGTAGACCTTGCATGTGGATAGAAAGTCTCATTTATTGCTATCTAGTTTGTTATTGATAATATTTGTTCATCTAAAATATTTCTTTCAAGTTTAACAATCTTGTATGGTTACGTTTGTTTCCTCTTTACTCCCTATCTCTTTTGCATTTTGTTTCTAAGTGAATTCGCTTAAGTTCCTTCTGCAACCAACATAGCACCTTGATCGAACAGGTCGCATGAGTCCTGAACCATCCTTGCATAGTTGTGACCCAATAAACAAGACCTTGGAGAGTGGAGATTTCCCAGTCTTTACTCTTTTCAAGACAAGCTTCGCTTCGCGAAGCATACATGTTAGGTGAGTATAAAAGGCCCATCAACAAGTCCCAATATGGATCATCAACAAAATGCCATTATCTTGTGGAAGCCAAAATTCTCATTGTGCAATAGAGGACTAATCACATCATCTTCAGTGCGAAATGGAAAGGTGGAAAAGACCTAAAGAAGTTTGGGAGATAGGATTTGTATATTGTACACAACAAGGGTTGTGAAAAGTACAAGCCACTTTAGTCTAGGCTACAAAGCATATAATGACATCACGATCGATTACAAAAATTGTTTAAGAATGACTTCTTTTCAAGATCTCCTCAACAAAGAATGAATTGAGAGAATAAGAAAGCTCATTTTTAAGTTAAATTACAAAAGATAAGCACTTCATAACGATAAAACGTCGATATCTATTATCTCATTAATTTTTCTTATTCTCATGAAAGTTAGAAGTCTTATCCATGTTATAAGTACCTAAATGATACTGAATCCAAATCTTCTACAATACATACCAAAAAAAAATAAAAAAAATAGGAGTCTTCTGTTATCTTATTATATTCTATACCTATTAGATTGTAAAAGAAAATTGACTACAACATTTAAGGGAAAAAAAAAGGTTGCATTTTTGCAATGTTTTGCATGCGAATTTAGAAGGATTCACTTGTTGCAGGTAATTTTATTTGAATGTTCAATAAATCCCTTTGGTTCTTGACCACGTAGAAGCGGTCGCCTCTATATTACACTCATTCATGTTTTTCAGTGTCTATAGATTAACCAGTCGCCACTAGTGGTGTGGTTTATGCTATTTTATAGCAATATCAGTTTGCGATAGGGCTCGCTCCGTATCTCTGCCCTATTTCGTAATTTGTTTTGCACCGTTATTAAATTTAATAGGGTGATATATCCCTTCAACATCTTTGAAACAGCTTTCTCCTTAGTTTAAAAAATTGTTGCCGGTGATCTCCCTGGTGCAGCCGAAGACTAGTCTTCAGGATGTCTTGGTGCACTATCGAGTCGGATCCTGGTAAGTTTTTCATTCTCCATCCGTTCTTATTCATCTTGCATCAATTTATACTATCGCGAATGCCTCGGTAGTGAATATAATTGTTTTGCTCTATACATTTTTTTAATAACTATGTCTGGCTTTCTGTTTTCCATTGATGCTTCAACCCTGTAGTGTACCTGCTCATGGTTGACAAAAAGCAATTTGAAGTTTACAATAGTTGGTTTTTCGCTCCATGCCACAAAATGACTAGTTAGTTAAAATGATAGGTATATTACAACTCCTTACACACATATATACATGTACATACACATATAATAAATGCGCACACATATTAAGACACAAAAACATATGAATGGATATATAAACCGAAATATTTGTTACATATGCATGTATATACAAATCTATATATTTGTGTGCCTACATATATAGACTTACTCTCACACACATATACACTTATACATACACACAAATGTATAAATATATATTTATATATACACATGTATATATATGTTCCACCAAGTTCTGAGTAAAAAGACACTAGGGGATGGAGGTCAATATTGTAGGGATGGTTTTTTTTGAGGGCATTTTTTGGTGGATGGCAAAGGACTGTTAAAAAAATAGGGTTTTTTTTTTTTTTTCAAAAATTTCAAATATATATATCTTAATATTGATAATGTATTAATCATAGATATTATAAAATCTTAATACACAATACCAGATTTGAATTGAGATTTCACATTAGGGTTGACTAATAAATTAATACAATTTAATTGTTATCATTGTTAATGTGCATATATTAAATAAAAGTTACAATAAAATGCTCCAAAGTTGAAAATTTTAACTACTAAATGACAGAAACATGGAAAATATGCAGCAGCCCCTTATCAGCATCTCATTTAAAGACTCGGACTTGGTAACCCAAAATTATGACTTGGACTTGGGACTTGGCATGAACTCGCAAAAAAATTTAGAGAACACAAGGCTAATTTGACTATCAATTTGTCACAATTCAAACATTATATATGTCATATGATCCTCAAACGCTCAAAATTTGAAATTCCATAGTTTCAACTGGATAACAACATTATAAGTTTATAATTGTTTGCATATACGATGATATGTCAAAATGAAAAAAACAACCAAATAGAATCTACATCTATCTAGTTCCCCTCCTAGTGTGACATAATTTTTTAGGCCTCGAAGTGGAAGGTAAGTCAGTTTCAAAATGATGATAGATTATTTCTTCAAACGTGTGTTTGTTTTCTCTATTGCATCCAATTTTACTGCTTCTACCGCTTCTCTTCAATTCTCCAAGATCTTCATTAGCTAAGAGGACATCATCTTGTTCATTGACAATCCACTCTCCAAAAGAATTAATCTCATCAAAATCGATGGAATCATGTGAAATTCCCTTCACATTTTTAGTTCGAAGGCAAAGGTTGTACTGAATGAAGACAAGATCATTGAGATTCTCTTGGGTCAACCTATTTCTCTTCTTCTTGTGAATGCTCTCAAATAGGTTCCAATTGCATTCACACCCAAAAGCACTATAGGGCTGGGGCAAATACAAATGGCCAGCCTTTAAAGATTTGGTATGTTAGCAACATAATTCTCCCACATAAATAGTCTCAAGTATTTTCTAAATCAAAATGATTCTAGTGATAGGCAATAGATGTGGGTAAGTTACAAGCTTATGATTTTGACATTGAATATGTCAAGGTGAAGAGAAATGTAGTGGCCGATGCATTGTCAAGAAGGCCACGTTTATGTTCAATGATGGATATTGCAGCTAATTGGAAAGAATGAATTCTTGCAGGGTATGCTAAGAACTCACTTGCCAATAGTATTATGGATGGTACTTTGCATGATGACTAGTTCTAGGTAGTGAATGGACTCATACTTTATAATGAGAGGATCTTTTTAATACTTGAGTCGAGGCTTAAGATGAAGATTATGAGGACATTTCATGATGCACCTAATGCTGGCCACCCTGGTTTCTACAAGACTTACAAGCAGATCTGAGAAAAGATTCTCTTGAAAGGGCTTAAAAAGGAAGTCTTTAAGTATATTAGAGAGTCCTACATGTCAACAAAATAAAATTGGGCATACTTATCCTACTGGTTTGTTGCAGCCCCTATCCATTCTCAATAAAAAATAGTCAAGTATCTCTATGGATTTCATTACAAGGCTTCCCAAAGTGCAAGATAAGGATTGCATCTATGTTGTTGAAAGATTGAAAAAAATTGCACACTTTGCTATTTTTGTAGTGTTTACAACAGTACAGGTGGCAGATTTTTTTTCTGAGAAGTGTTTAGGTTGCACGGAATGCATAAAAACATTGTAAGTGACAAGGACAACAAGTTCTTTAGTTTATTTTGGCAGGAATTATTCAGATTGAGTGGCACCAAGCTCACTCCTAGGACTAGCTATCACCCACAAACTGATGGGAAAATGGAAATAGTTAACAAGTGTGTAGAATGATACCTTCGTAATTATGTGTGAGGGTAGTAGAAGGCTTGGTGAAGTGGTTACATCTAGGTGAGTATTGTTATAACTCCACCTATCACACATCCATCAAGATGTCTCCTTTTATGGCATTGTATGGGTGTTAAGCTCCTAGCTTCATTGATTTGCTCTTTGGTGATAGTAGAGTGCCTAAGGCCAAGGATTTACTGCAGCAGAGTATGGACAATGAAATATTTGAAAGACAACCTCCAACATGCTCAGAATCAGTAGAAGTTGTATGAAGACCGATATCATGTAGAGTGTGCATTTGAGGTAGGAAGCATGGTATATTTGATATTACAACCCTGCAGGCAATCCAATCTCAAGAAGAGTGGATCAAAGAAGCTGAAACCACGTTTTTACTGACCATTTAGGATCTCCAAGAGGATTGGAGAAGTGGCATGTGAGCTGGAGCTACCAGAGAGTAGCAAGGTGCTCAATGTCTTCCACATGTCTTGCCCCAAGAAGGTGCTTGAATATAACATTGTTCCCTTTTCTGAGTTGCTCCCTTTGGATGAGGAAGGGAAACTTGTGTTGGTTCTAGAGGTAGTTATTGATTACAGGGAGCATACTTTGAGGAAGAGGACTATCAGGGAGTATTTAGTGAAGTGGAAGAACTTATTAGTGAAGGATGCTACTAGGTAGAGTGAGCAGATTTGACAACATCCTGATTTGCAATTTCTTAGGGACAAGCAATTTAGGGGAGGGATGACTATAATTTCTCCTTCGTAGGTCTAGTCAATTGGTATGATCATTAGCCTATTTTGTGAATTTCCACAGGCTAATTGGTAGTGATTAGGGGACTCCAATGATCTTGGAGAGTTGGGTTTTGGTTTTTCTTGGCTTTTGTTGGTGGTGTTGAGCTCAGTTGGTGATTTAGATTGTAGTGGCACTTTTTGATGCACTTTTGGCCTCTTGGGCTGTTCTCCACACTTCTTGGAGAGTATGCCTGTTTTTATTAAATCTTCAAGTTGGCACTTGACTTCATCCTACTACCTCAGTTTCATCTTGGCATGCTCAGTTTTGGTTTCCAATGCTTCGATAATTTATGCCAAATTGTCTCAATTGTCTCGAACTGTTTATCTTGATATTTGATAATTATAATCATAGTTTAACTACTTGTTGAGTACCTCTAGTTTTTCTGAATTGTGTGTTTTTTCAAGGTTTGCTTGTCAATTGTTCTAAATGCGTTTTTGGTGAGTTTTGTCCTTCAACTTGTGTGAGTACTTGGTGAGTTCAAGGGAAAAACTTTCACCGCACTTAAATGGAAACCTAGATGTATAAAAAATGCAGAAAAACACAATTTCAACATTGAATATACTTCGTTTTTCACCATTATAAGCCAGACATACTTTCTAAAATCTAGTGATTTGTAATATCACTAGATATGCAATTTATGATAATGACTTTCAAAAATAATCATCATAAATTCATAATAGTATCAGCTAGCTGTTGTATTCGCCTGATGATGCAGTTTTGAACTCTATTAACTATTTGCATTCAAATGCAATATCACCTCATTAATGATAAGTAAATAATGTTCTTATAATATTATTATTTTTCTCTTCGTTACATTTAATATTTTGATGTTCGAATATATATACAGTATTGTGAAAATACTCCTAATATATTTTTTATGAGCGATTCATTTTGGTTTGCATCTGGAAATAATCACAAAGCAATCAACAAGAAAGATTTTAAGGAACGATTGCATTACGTTAAGGAATAAACATCAAAACAATAATATGTAACAAGCTGCGGTTTTAGTTAAGGAAAGTAAGCAATGAGGGACACGTCTCATCAAGAGAAAGGGTGTGACTCTTTGGCAAAATAAATACGAATCTGGAGATGAAGGAAGGGCATCTAATGTGAAGAAAGATATTTGTGGATATCAATTATAAATCAAGTCTGGTCCTTACAGCCTGGTATGCTGAACTACTCATTGTGACAATACTGTTTACTCTTTCTGATAAATGTTACAACCAAAATCTGCATAATTAAGTCAGTAAAATGAACGAAAGAAAATATTATTACTAAATTAATTGAACTCTTACGAATACTGAATACTCTTAAATATTCAGTAAAAGAACTCAGAAAAGAACCCTTAGATAATTGATTAATAAAAATAACTTATATATGATTTAATATCTTTTATTACTGCTAGTATCTATGGAGAAGGGGTCTGGTTTGTGCACAGGGAGAGGCGGTCTAAATCCAACCAACTAGGTGGTCCCAAGATAGGGTAAAGATCAGCGATTCCGTAAACCTCGAGGCTATGATCCCAAGATGGGGTAAGGGTCTGCATCCGTAAACTTTGAGGGAGCCTGTTGTAGTTTGGTTTCTCAGCGCCCTTGCAACATAACTACTCCCCCTTCTTCTTTTAAGGCTGAGTAGTAACAAGGATTGATCATTGAGTGGTAACAAGGATTGATCATTAGATTAAGGATTACAATAAATTTGGTAATGCATTCGTAATGTTTGACAAACTCTTGAAACTATGACAGCTTCAAATAGGGGACATCTCACCAATATCAATTGTATTATCAATAAATGTGATTCTTTAGTTTAATTAATTAATTTAAGGCATAGTGATGTATGTTAATCATTGGGAATTGGTAGCCTCCTAGTAGGGGACATTACATCAAATATACTAGAAAACAGTTCCCCAACATTTTATGGAGTCATTTGAAACATTTTGTAATTGTATCTTGCATTAAAATTGTGTTTTTTAAGAAAATTAAGTATTTTTTTTAAATTGCTGAATTTTGCCAAGTCAGAAATTTCTGGTTTACCTAGTCTGAGTATGTGAATTGTGGTTATAATCACAATAAAATTTTTAATGATGATCACCTGGAGATGGTAGAAAGAGATTGGGAGGAGAATGCATTATTATAAAAACATGGTACAGGGTGCTTGGAGATGACTGTATTTACAACCAACTGATAAAATTTCATTACATGCAAACATCTTAAGCCTTATTCTTGATTCTCTTTGTGCTACTACTTCTTTGGGACTTGATAAGAAAATTTTCTACCACAAAAAACTGGTAATTTTTTAATGCAAAAAATAGAAAATTACAAGCCCATTATTGTATTTCATTTGATCTTTTAGTTTTTGTCAACCACATATCAGCACTATATGAAAACCCAATGTAATTTATATGATATTTCTTAGAAACCTATAAAGGATGTTTTCCATTTTTGAAGGGATGCCCTAGAAGTCTTATAGAGATGTAAAGAAACTTCATCTGAAGTCTCCTAATTTGGAGATGTCTCCACATAGGTCTCCGAGATAGGGACGTGTTTTGCATATGGGAGACAAATTCTGTGGATCAGGGTATAAGTCCTTGGGTAACTATAGGCTAGTCATGATATTCATATAAATGCCTTATAATTATAATGAGGAAGGTTAGGGAGTAGGTGACTGTTGTGACGTTTTCACACATCGCCCCATTGCAAATGGGGACCCATGTTTTTTGCTCGTTTTGCTCGTTTCCGCTTTGCTTTTTCTAGGGTTTTGTTAGTTTGTTAGTTGTCTGGATTTAGGGTCAAGCCTTAGGGTTCTAATTATCGTCTTTTCGGACCAAAATCCAGTCGGTTTTGAGAGCTTTTTGAATTTCCTTTTCTAGAATGCAAATTTTGAATGAAATGAATTCGCCAGAATGGTCTAATTTTCAATTGGAATGTTGACGCAGAGTCTAAATTCGTCTAAGTGTTGATGATGAAACATGAATTTTGTCCAATTGAGTAATTTTGACCAAATTTTGACTTTTTTGATTTTTGATCCTAGGCATTTCAAATGATTTGTTTTCGCCTTGTGAAGTGATAAAATGTGTAAAATCATGATATTTTGGCCTGTAGGAGCAAAATCGCTCCTGTCCCTCAGTGAAGGACGGGAGCTCGTTTTCAAATATCTCATCATTCTTGCAGAGTCCAGACAAATTTTACGTTTGAAGTGATGGAGAACGGCGAGATCTTTCCATTGAATATAAATTGAAGATTTTCATGAGCACAGAAATGCCTCCAGGGGGAAGATCGCTCCTGTCCCTCAGTGAAGGACCGGAGCTACAAATTCAATTTCGCCTTGTCCTTGCAAGATTTTGAAAGTTTAATGATTTGAGGACGTCCGAAGGAAGATACTTTGCCAAATGAATATAATTTGATATGCAAAAACGAAGGAGAATGACCTATATTGACCATATCGCTCCTGTCCCTCTCCAAGGGACCAGGGCGAGGTACCTTGTAGCTCTCGTCCCTCTCCCAGGGACCAGAGCGATTTCCTTCATTATGCAAAATCCAGACAAAGGTCAAGGCAAGTTTACGTTCAAAAACAAGGAAAAACATGAGATAAATGCGTTGAATATAAATTGAAGATTTTTGGGACGTCCATAACAGTGCTAATTGCCTAAATCGCTCCTGTCCCTCAGTGAAGGACCGGAGCTACAAATCCAATTTTGCTTTGTCCTTGCAAGATTTTAACGTCTTGACGATGTGAGAAGGTCCAAAGAGGTACATTTTATCAAATGAATATAACTTGAAGTGCTGTCGGGGAGATCAACAGGGTAGCAAGTCCGGCTTGAGTGAGGTCCTGATCCTGAAATTTGGCTAAGTCTGGAATGCCCTGATCCTGAATTTGACTAAGTCTGGAAACTGAAAAAACCTCCAAAAACTAGATTTTGCAATATAACTCCTGGAGGTCTGAAACCACTCTCAAACATCCTGAAAGTATATATGGAATATAACTTAAAGTATAAGAAAGAAGAAACATAGAAGGAAATGTCACTTATACTTAAATGTTATATTCCATTAAAATTGTCCTGATCGAGAGTGCGACAAGTCAAATTTCGCTCGTGTCCCTCACCAAGGGACCAGAGCGAAAATGCTTAGTTGAGCCATTCCTGACCTTGTTTGGACGAATCGAGACATCAAAGGCATGGTGAAGTACGATCTAGGCAAAGATCAAGCAAATTTTATGTTCGAAGGCAAGAAAGGAGGTCAATCGAACCCGTTGAAGACAAATTGAAGATTATCAAACGTCAACAAAGGACCAAAATGCTTAAGTTCGCTCCTGTCCCTCAGGAAGGGACCAGAGCGATTTTTGTTGTGGATGACTTTCTTGCACAGTTTGAACCGATCTCAAGGCATGGATGAATAGAAGAGCACATTACGAACCCGTTGAATATAAGTTTTGAAGGTGACAAAGTGAAATAAGGCCCATAGAGCTAAAATCGCTCCTGTCCCTCTCCAAGGGACCAGAGCGAAATTCTTATGAAGGCTTAAAATTTGAAAGTTTATCAAGCATCAAGTGATCACGAAGGATCAAGGAACTTTATTTTGCACGATGATGGTGATTGCAAGTTGGAGAACGCAAGCATGAACCCAAAGACTTGAAGTTCGCTCCTGTCCCTCAGGAAGGGACCAGAGCGATATTGATTATAGTTGCTAATTCCTTCAAAAATCACGTTAAGTCAAGGTTTTGCAAAGGGGTAAAAGGTACAAGGTGTCTTTTGAAGATGATATGCAAGAGTTTTGAACGTAAAAGTGTTATCAATTAAGTTAAAGGACTCATATCGCTCCTGTCCTTTGGACAAGGACCAAGGCGATTTTTACTAAAACACTCATGTTCCGACAAAATCAAGACAATGCAAGGATAGCTAAGGTCAAGGACGTCCTTTAAGAGGCAATGAACGAGGAACCAAGGATGAAAGATGACACGTTTTGGCTAGAGCTTCAGGATCGCTCCTGTCCCTCTTCAAGGGACCAGGGCGATATCACATCTAAGGGACATTTATTTGCAAGACAAGTCACTCAAGTTTGAAAATCCTAGCGAAAATGCCAATTCCAACGTGAGGTTAAAGGCTTTGAACGTCAAAAGTGCAAAAAATCAAGACCAAGTGATGGATCGCTCCTGTCCCTTAGTCAGGGACCAGGGCGATGAGGTACATATTTTCCATGTTTTTTAAAAATTTTGGCGCTCAAACGCATTTTTGAATTTATTTAAATGCTAGGAAAATCGATATTTAATTAATGGCATTTAAATTTAGCGCTTGGTATTAATTGATTATTTTTGCCTTGTAAGAAAATCGAATTTATTAATTAAAAATGAAGGCATTTAATAATTGATTATTAATTCATTAAAAAATTAAATGGAGCGCTTGGTATTTATTTGTTTTATGGAGGTCGGCCCTTGTTATTCATTTAAAAATCATTTAAATTGCTTTATTTTTACAAAGTCGGCCTAAATGGTGGTGAGAGGTGTGAGCGCTATAAAGGGAGGGGTAGTTTATTTCATTTTCACATCATCATTTATCATCTCTCAAGTGCGATTTAAGGAAGACAAAGGGAGAAGTGCGAAGTTGTGTTCAAAGAGGTGCGAATTTATATCCAAAGGAAGGCGTTAGTACTATCCAAAGAAGTGCGAACTTGTCCAAGGCATTGGAGATCACGTCAAGGACATATCAAAGATGGCGAAATTGCTAACTTGAAGAGGAGATCACGTCCAAGACTTGAAGGGTGGCGAAGTTGATAAGAGGAACGTTCTTTTGAAGATCACATCAAGACTATCGAATTTCAAATTTTGCCTAGGCGAATTCCTTTATTTTGCATTTTAGAGTTAAGCTCTCAAAGAGGTATGACGATATGGATTTATTGTTTTGATTTTGAACGTTGATCGTCATTTCCTTAATTTTGGATTTTGAAATTTTGTTTTGCCTTAGCTCGGTTGTTTTTAGGAAATGATTAATAAAGGACTTATCATTAAGTTTCCTAAAATTTGCTCTCTAATTTATGTTATGTATTGCAAAATCATGGTACTAATTTTGAAATGTTGTGTAGGCATCAAATGGAGGTCTCTTCAAGAAAAATCAAGCCGGATCAAGGACGGTCTTCGCCAGGACGATCAAGCCAAGACATGGGCGACCTCTTTCAATCCAGCGTTCCAAGGCGAGGTACATCGTCATCCTGCACATCAAGGACAAAAGGAGTTAGAACAAGAGTTAATTAAAGATAGCCTCTCAACGACATCAAATTGAATATCTAGCAAGCTTCAAGTGTCAGATGAGGTGGCGTCCTAGTCATCATTTCTCCAATCAGTGAAGTCCATCTCAGCATGTCCAGATTCAATGTACTTAACTCATGGAAGGTGGCACAAACTCCGATGTACCTACCCCGGCTATCCATTGGTCGATTTTTCTAAAAGGGACATGTGTCCAAGCAATACAATTTTATCATTGGTCAAGCATTAAATGTTATGTAATGGTTGTAACAAACCCTAATTAGGGTTTTCATTGTAAAATCTTGGCCATTGATCTTGAATTGATCTAAGCCATCAAATTGTATTGTGGGCACTATATAAGCCCAGGCATTTCATTTTGTAAAGGGGGATTTTTTTTAGATGATTAGAGAGAGTTGTAAATAGTTGAAAGTAGTTAGAGAGTAGAATAGGAGGACAAGGCAAGAAATTGTTGCCATTGATTGTAAACAAACTCCATTTTCATTGAAGTAATGGTGAAATATGACGTTTTTCTTGCAATTTGCATGGTTTCTTGTTGAGTCTTCAATCTTAGATGGTAGATGATTAGATGAATGGAGGAAATGTGATTGATTGATGGTGGAATTCGTACATCCATACTACTAGCAGTTTGTTGATTGCAGACTTGCCTTGCGTAGTCAACTGGATCATTCAGCCTAAGCTCAATTTCAAATTGTTGCCTCTTCATTGATATGCATCAACTTGGATGGTATCTATGCCTGCGGTGATGATTTGAACATCATAAAGCTCCCTTAGAAGATCGCACTAGTCTTGTGTAGATGTTCCATTGATGTCAAAACAAGATCTAGTTAGAGTTTCATCAAAAATCAATCATTGCTCCTACATTCTTAGTATTAGGATTAGATCCTCTCTTCGCCCTTATCCTTTTTCCATTTTTTAATCTAAGTTAGTCAGAGCCTGTGTCCAGCAAAGCAGATCGGAAGTTTAATGTAAGTCCCCTTGTGATTCCAGCAAATCACATCATACCACTGGAGCTTGTCCACACGTGGAGACCCCACTAAAAGAACCTTGGAGTCTACCTAACTGATCCTTTACGCGAATCTTCAGCAGTTAGAGACTATTTTCTCAAGAGAGGATAAGATGCCTTTAGGTATTTTATTCTGTGTATGATTGTGTACAAAATACACGTCAACAGAATTGGCGCTAGAAGGAGGGCTTGATCGCGATGAATGCCTAACACCTGAAAATCCAGATTTTATCAATTCATAATTTACAAGGAGCAATCTTAAGGACCTTTTCACCCTCCTCCCGCGTCAACAGAATTGGCGCTAGAAGGAGGGCTTGATCGCGATCAATGTTTAACAGCCAGACTTCAAATTCTATCAATTTATGTTTGCGGGAGTGATCTTTAAGACTTTTTTCACCCTCCTCCCGCGCTCGTCAACAGAATTGGCGCTAGAAGGAGGGCTTGTACGTGAACTCCAGATTCTATCACTTCAAATTTACGGAGGTTATCTCAAGAGCTTTTGTCCCTCCTCCCACGTCAACAGAATTGGCGCTAGAAGGAGGGCTGAGCATTTGAAAGTCCGATCTTGTCAAGAACTTTTTACCCTCCTCCACGCTCGACAGATTGAATTAGGAGTGCTTGACAGTGAACACGAACTCTTGAATCCAAGGAAGATCAGTGGAAAGCTTTTTCTCAAACACTCGAAGGAAGGTGACTGCTGGATCGTTAGTTGGACTTACGCAAGAAGGAATCAAGCTGGAACCAGTTGAACGTTCAAGTTGAATCCGAGATATTCAAGATCTCTCTTATTCCAGAAAATCCAAAAAAAAAGCGAAAAATAGAAAATCCAAAAAAAGTGAAAAATAGAAAATCCAAAAAAATCAAAAAATCAAAAAATCAAAAAGAAGGATTTCTCAATGGAGCGACAACAGTTTCACGAGGAGCAACAAGTTGATTTTCCTGAACTTTGGTGGAGGTTAGATACACAACTTTATCCACGTAGATTGTCCGAGTTTGCAAGACCAGGGCAGTGTCGAGTTCACGAGACAGAGGAACATGATGAAATGCATTGCTTGAAGTACTTATCAAGGATGGAATCGGCAGCACAGGGAAAAATCTTCTTTTGGGATGTCCCAAGGCCAGAAACGGAAGAAGGCAACTTCAGTGTCCCAGAGACTAAAGATCCTCTTCTAAGCTTCATGTGGATGATCGAGAGTCAACTCGTTTTGGATGGTGAAATGCGTCTGGAAAACATATTGCTACCATTGTGGTGTAGAATTCACAACTCACCTCACTCGGAATTTACTTGCTTAGTATGTGAAATGGCTATCAATCAAGTCATAAACCAGTTTGGAATGCCAACTTTGTCCGAGGAAGAATGTATCATGAATGGATCTTGGGGTGCACATCTCGCAGCCGAATTTAGGAGAACCTATGAACAGGACATTGCTCCAACATCTGAATGTGAGAAGGATCAAGTGTACGTTGACAATACCAATGCACCTGATGATCAATGTATTACAATGGATAGCCTGCCATGCCTTGCACCTGAAAAGGAATACTATGAAACAAAAGTTGAAGAATCAGTTGAGAATATTCAAGCAATAATAAAGGAAGATCCAGGAGTTGAACAAGCAACTAAAGGAAAGGACGACTCATTCCTTGAAGAATTCTCACTTATGCTACAAAAGGAGATCCTTGAAATTGAATTGCAAGAGTTTTCGAATGGCCTCATTGAAGAAGACAATCAAGTTGAGATATTGAGTGAAGAGCTACAAATTATCATAAGTGAGCCCAGGTATGAAGAACAATTCAAAGGGGCGCTTGAAGATTTTATCACCATTATGCTATTTGAGGAAGCATTGAAAGATTTTGCAGAGGAAACACAAATGGAATCACTGCCAAAATTTTTTCTAGATAAGCAAGTTACTGGGAGTGATATGATCCATCATCAACTTCGACCTCCCGAGACTATACTTGAAGAAGAAAGGTCACCTGAGATTATCTTTGATCCACTAGAGGAGATGTTTGAAGCTCAATCTATCAAGGAGACTCTCATTTTTGAAGATATGCTAACAATATTTCATGAAGATGCCTGGTTTATGCAAGATATCTCAGTGAAAACAGAGAATCTTGAGCTATTCGAAGGGGCGCTGAGCTTGTTTCAAGAGGAATTTCCTAATCAAGATCAATATGTTGTGGATACTCGTGGAATGATTCGTCATCAATGGCGACCTCCTGAAGCAGTTGGTGACCTCGCTTCCGACAATACAATGTCGTCTGAGCCTGAAATACGCCAGGTTGTCTCTTTCCTTAGTCCTAGCCTTGAAAGTTATTATGATTTTGATTATGGGGATTTTGGGAAAACAACTTGCATCTGGATTGATCATGGTCCTAACGAATTACCTCAGTTGATCATTTTGAGTGAAAACTTGCTTGAGTATGAGATGTGCATGGTGAGAGTTTGCCTTTTTGTATTTAAGGATGAATTTGCCCGATTGAGAACCATCACGTTTGCCATGCTCCTGTTGCACAACCTGAGAAATCATGTAAAGTCATGTACATATTTTGCTTCTTTGAGTCGTGTCGAGTCTAGGACTCTTGTATATAGGTTTAGAGTAGGTTTTCTTTTTGTGTTTTTAGATTAGAGGTCTTTTGAGCCTTGTTCTTAATTTGCCTTGAGTCATTTGACTCATGATCTAGTGTGGCTCAGGTAGTTTAGTTGTTTTCTTTTGGTGTGCGTTTTAGTTTAGTTTGCTTTGGGTCGGTTTGTCGGTCGGTTTGCTTTAGTTTAGGTGTCTTGAGTGGGAGCCTCCATCTTGTGAGAAGGGCGTTTGTGTTGTTGCCCGCACGCTGGCAATATCCTGGATCTTATGTTAGACTCATTTCTTAGATATCTATTCATGAAGTGCTCGGAATCCGAGGTTGTTCCTCTTCAGCTTTATCATCTGATCAGGACCTGTATTTGACTTGGAAGGGAATCATTTTCTGTGTCTTGATGCCGACATCTGTTGATTACTATATCTTCACACATTAATAGACTCCGAGTCATTATGGTTTTTAGGCAAAGCTGTGATTGGTGAAAAATCTAAAATCTGGCTTCAGCGCCACCGCAATCCTCAAACCCCAGTAAGCTTCACTGCTTACAAGCCAAAGGAATTGACGAAGAGAAAAAGCAATATCAAAAGGAAAAAATGAGAAAAAAGAGAAAAAAAAAAGAGAAAATGAAAGAAAAAAATGAAGAGAAAAGTGAAATGAAACGAAATATCAAAATTGGCTAAAGGGAATATGCGAGTAACTCCATCGGGGCTATAGACGCCTGGCTGGCAATGGAGCAATGTTCGTGAGCTTGCGGCGATAACCTCGTCGGGACTATGGACGTCTGACTGGCAGCGAGGCTCTATCCAGGATGCTTTTGAAGTTCAGATATACTACGTAGCCTATCACAGGGGAACCTGAAAGTCATAGTTGTCTTGTCGAGAGGAATGAATACACTTGCACACACCTGGGTAATCAAAGACTAAGTGTCTAGATATGGTTAAGGATTCTCCTTCTACTTTGAGTACATTTTCTAATCTCTTGATGAGCTAGGTTGAATTTTCCAGAGGTTCTAGGTGTCGATTGAGTCTTTATCTCTGAAATGTTTTTCAACATTTATTCAAGGTGGCGCTAGATGTTGTGACGTTTTCACACATCGCCCCATTGCAAATGGGGACCCATGTTTTTTGCTCGTTTTGCTCGTTTCCGCTTTGCTTTTTCTAGGGTTTTGTTAGTTTGTTAGTTGTCTGGATTTAGGGTCAAGCCTTAGGGTTCTAATTATCGTCTTTTCGGACCAAAATCCAGTCGGTTTTGAGAGCTTTTTGAATTTCCTTTTCTAGAATGCAAATTTTGAATGAAATGAATTCGCCAGAATGGTCTAATTTTCAATTGGAATGTTGACGCAGAGTCTAAATTCGTCTAAGTGTTGATGATGAAACATGAATTTTGTCCAATTGAGTAATTTTGACCAAATTTTGACTTTTTTGATTTTTGATCCTAGGCATTTCAAATGATTTGTTTTCGCCTTGTGAAGTGATAAAATGTGTAAAATCATGATATTTTGGCCTGTAGGAGCAAAATCGCTCCTGTCCCTCAGTGAAGGACGGGAGCTCGTTTTCAAATATCTCATCATTCTTGCAGAGTCCAGACAAATTTTACGTTTGAAGTGATGGAGAACGGCGAGATCTTTCCATTGAATATAAATTGAAGATTTTCATGAGCACAGAAATGCCTCCAGGGGGAAGATCGCTCCTGTCCCTCAGTGAAGGACCGGAGCTACAAATTCAATTTCGCCTTGTCCTTGCAAGATTTTGAAAGTTTAATGATTTGAGGACGTCCGAAGGAAGATACTTTGCCAAATGAATATAATTTGATATGCAAAAACGAAGGAGAATGACCTATATTGACCATATCGCTCCTGTCCCTCTCCAAGGGACCAGGGCGAGGTACCTTGTAGCTCTCGTCCCTCTCCCAGGGACCAGAGCGATTTCCTTCATTATGCAAAATCCAGACAAAGGTCAAGGCAAGTTTACGTTCAAAAACAAGGAAAAACATGAGATAAATGCGTTGAATATAAATTGAAGATTTTTGGGACGTCCATAACAGTGCTAATTGCCTAAATCGCTCCTGTCCCTCAGTGAAGGACCGGAGCTACAAATCCAATTTTGCTTTGTCCTTGCAAGATTTTAACGTCTTGACGATGTGAGAAGGTCCAAAGAGGTACATTTTATCAAATGAATATAACTTGAAGTGCTGTCGGGGAGATCAACAGGGTAGCAAGTCCGGCTTGAGTGAGGTCCTGATCCTGAAATTTGGCTAAGTCTGGAATGCCCTGATCCTGAATTTGACTAAGTCTGGAAACTGAAAAAACCTCCAAAAACTAGATTTTGCAATATAACTCCTGGAGGTCTGAAACCACTCTCAAACATCCTGAAAGTATATATGGAATATAACTTAAAGTATAAGAAAGAAGAAACATAGAAGGAAATGTCACTTATACTTAAATGTTATATTCCATTAAAATTGTCCTGATCGAGAGTGCGACAAGTCAAATTTCGCTCGTGTCCCTCACCAAGGGACCAGAGCGAAAATGCTTAGTTGAGCCATTCCTGACCTTGTTTGGACGAATCGAGACATCAAAGGCATGGTGAAGTACGATCTAGGCAAAGATCAAGCAAATTTTATGTTCGAAGGCAAGAAAGGAGGTCAATCGAACCCGTTGAAGACAAATTGAAGATTATCAAACGTCAACAAAGGACCAAAATGCTTAAGTTCGCTCCTGTCCCTCAGGAAGGGACCAGAGCGATTTTTGTTGTGGATGACTTTCTTGCACAGTTTGAACCGATCTCAAGGCATGGATGAATAGAAGAGCACATTACGAACCCGTTGAATATAAGTTTTGAAGGTGACAAAGTGAAATAAGGCCCATAGAGCTAAAATCGCTCCTGTCCCTCTCCAAGGGACCAGAGCGAAATTCTTATGAAGGCTTAAAATTTGAAAGTTTATCAAGCATCAAGTGATCACGAAGGATCAAGGAACTTTATTTTGCACGATGATGGTGATTGCAAGTTGGAGAACGCAAGCATGAACCCAAAGACTTGAAGTTCGCTCCTGTCCCTCAGGAAGGGACCAGAGCGATATTGATTATAGTTGCTAATTCCTTCAAAAATCACGTTAA
Organism: Cryptomeria japonica; assembly: GCF_030272615.1. Lineage (NCBI taxonomy): Eukaryota > Viridiplantae > Streptophyta > Pinopsida > Cupressales > Cupressaceae > Cryptomeria > Cryptomeria japonica. The sequence goes on from NC_081415.1 coordinate 430,160,867, forward strand.
GTCAAGGTTTTGCAAAGGGGTAAAAGGTACAAGGTGTCTTTTGAAGATGATATGCAAGAGTTTTGAACGTAAAAGTGTTATCAATTAAGTTAAAGGACTCATATCGCTCCTGTCCTTTGGACAAGGACCAAGGCGATTTTTACTAAAACACTCATGTTCCGACAAAATCAAGACAATGCAAGGATAGCTAAGGTCAAGGACGTCCTTTAAGAGGCAATGAACGAGGAACCAAGGATGAAAGATGACACGTTTTGGCTAGAGCTTCAGGATCGCTCCTGTCCCTCTTCAAGGGACCAGGGCGATATCACATCTAAGGGACATTTATTTGCAAGACAAGTCACTCAAGTTTGAAAATCCTAGCGAAAATGCCAATTCCAACGTGAGGTTAAAGGCTTTGAACGTCAAAAGTGCAAAAAATCAAGACCAAGTGATGGATCGCTCCTGTCCCTTAGTCAGGGACCAGGGCGATGAGGTACATATTTTCCATGTTTTTTAAAAATTTTGGCGCTCAAACGCATTTTTGAATTTATTTAAATGCTAGGAAAATCGATATTTAATTAATGGCATTTAAATTTAGCGCTTGGTATTAATTGATTATTTTTGCCTTGTAAGAAAATCGAATTTATTAATTAAAAATGAAGGCATTTAATAATTGATTATTAATTCATTAAAAAATTAAATGGAGCGCTTGGTATTTATTTGTTTTATGGAGGTCGGCCCTTGTTATTCATTTAAAAATCATTTAAATTGCTTTATTTTTACAAAGTCGGCCTAAATGGTGGTGAGAGGTGTGAGCGCTATAAAGGGAGGGGTAGTTTATTTCATTTTCACATCATCATTTATCATCTCTCAAGTGCGATTTAAGGAAGACAAAGGGAGAAGTGCGAAGTTGTGTTCAAAGAGGTGCGAATTTATATCCAAAGGAAGGCGTTAGTACTATCCAAAGAAGTGCGAACTTGTCCAAGGCATTGGAGATCACGTCAAGGACATATCAAAGATGGCGAAATTGCTAACTTGAAGAGGAGATCACGTCCAAGACTTGAAGGGTGGCGAAGTTGATAAGAGGAACGTTCTTTTGAAGATCACATCAAGACTATCGAATTTCAAATTTTGCCTAGGCGAATTCCTTTATTTTGCATTTTAGAGTTAAGCTCTCAAAGAGGTATGACGATATGGATTTATTGTTTTGATTTTGAACGTTGATCGTCATTTCCTTAATTTTGGATTTTGAAATTTTGTTTTGCCTTAGCTCGGTTGTTTTTAGGAAATGATTAATAAAGGACTTATCATTAAGTTTCCTAAAATTTGCTCTCTAATTTATGTTATGTATTGCAAAATCATGGTACTAATTTTGAAATGTTGTGTAGGCATCAAATGGAGGTCTCTTCAAGGAAAATCAAGCCGGATCAAGGACGGTCTTCGCCAGGACGATCAAGCCAAGACATGGGCGACCTCTTTCAATCCAGCGTTCCAAGGCGAGGTACATCGTCATCCTGCACATCAAGGACAAAAGGAGTTAGAACAAGAGTTAATTAAAGATAGCCTCTCAACGACATCAAATTGAATATCTAGCAAGCTTCAAGTGTCAGATGAGGTGGCGTCCTAGTCATCATTTCTCCAATCAGTGAAGTCCATCTCAGCATGTCCAGATTCAATGTACTTAACTCATGGAAGGTGGCACAAACTCCGATGTACCTACCCCGGCTATCCATTGGTCGATTTTTCTAAAAGGGACATGTGTCCAAGCAATACAATTTTATCATTGGTCAAGCATTAAATGTTATGTAATGGTTGTAACAAACCCTAATTAGGGTTTTCATTGTAAAATCTTGGCCATTGATCTTGAATTGATCTAAGCCATCAAATTGTATTGTGGGCACTATATAAGCCCAGGCATTTCATTTTGTAAAGGGGGATTTTTTTTAGATGATTAGAGAGAGTTGTAAATAGTTGAAAGTAGTTAGAGAGTAGAATAGGAGGACAAGGCAAGAAATTGTTGCCATTGATTGTAAACAAACTCCATTTTCATTGAAGTAATGGTGAAATATGACGTTTTTCTTGCAATTTGCATGGTTTCTTGTTGAGTCTTCAATCTTAGATGGTAGATGATTAGATGAATGGAGGAAATGTGATTGATTGATGGTGGAATTCGTACATCCATACTACTAGCAGTTTGTTGATTGCAGACTTGCCTTGCGTAGTCAACTGGATCATTCAGCCTAAGCTCAATTTCAAATTGTTGCCTCTTCATTGATATGCATCAACTTGGATGGTATCTATGCCTGCGGTGATGATTTGAACATCATAAAGCTCCCTTAGAAGATCGCACTAGTCTTGTGTAGATGTTCCATTGATGTCAAAACAAGATCTAGTTAGAGTTTCATCAAAAATCAATCATTGCTCCTACATTCTTAGTATTAGGATTAGATCCTCTCTTCGCCCTTATCCTTTTTCCATTTTTTAATCTAAGTTAGTCAGAGCCTGTGTCCAGCAAAGCAGATCGGAAGTTTAATGTAAGTCCCCTTGTGATTCCAGCAAATCACATCATACCACTGGAGCTTGTCCACACGTGGAGACCCCACTAAAAGAACCTTGGAGTCTACCTAACTGATCCTTTACGCGAATCTTCAGCAGTTAGAGACTATTTTCTCAAGAGAGGATAAGATGCCTTTAGGTATTTTATTCTGTGTATGATTGTGTACAAAATACACGTCAACAGTGACATAGATGACTATTTGAAGGTTCGTTTTGTTTATTGGCCAAAATTGTGTAAATGATTCAATAGTCCAGTTTGGAGTCTACAACCTGTTGAGTGTTTTCTTGTACATTTGGCAATTTTCTGTTCCATTTGCATTGTTTTAATCAATAATCAAAATTGAATAGGAATGAATCTAGTAGTGGCATATGTCAAAAGTAAGTTACTCTTGTTCCTAAAATATTGAAACATTTCTGAGGATTTCTTTTGCTTTTTGGATGCATGGCACACTCAGGCGTGTTCACAGAACTTATTCAACATATGCAAGTCAAAGGAGTTCAGGTATTTATGGTTTTGCTATGATCATAAATGACTATTTTTAAACGGGGCAAAACACTCATTTATTAAATAGAAGGCTATCTTTCTTTGGATAAATAAATTTTCTATTAACATGAAAAAGGCACCAGCTCCCATAATACAATTAGAAAGCACAAGAAGCAAATACTGCTAGGACCAAAAAGGACCAATAGTAAGTAACTAACTAGTAGGTAGGCTAATCAGACTCATATAGAAGAGGCTATGTGGTTGGATTAATTTAAGTCAGTTTTAGGCTCAACAGATGTATTTTCATGTTGATGATGCTAGCCTTTTTTACTTAAATGACCAAATGAAAGCAGCAGATATATCTTCTATCACCAATTGAAGAGTGTTATGCAATTCTCTATGATATATCATGGAGGTTTGGGTTTGGATGATTTTTCTTATCTCAACCCAAAAATAGTATGAGCCTGATGTAGTTCTATTTTGTTCCCTTTTTTCTGACTAAACAAGGGTGCAATTTATGTTTAATTGTATTATTGGTGCTAGATTTCTCTGACATGCACTAAGATAATTGATTACTCATAAAAGCAGTTGTAAAATGAGACCAGACTTCTTTTATTGGGTGTTCTACGTGGATTTAAAGATTATATGGCCTTAGGTATGTTTGATTCAGCTTTTTAATGAATAGCCAATATTAAATGTTTTGAATTATAGTGTTGCCAACCAAAGCTATGAAACCCTCTAGCCTTCCTTGAAGTTGTAAAGTGAACAAAACTTTTTTTCTATATAAAAGCTTGAGATCAATGACAATTTGAGTACATTAAAAACATTATTGGTGCTTGAATGCAATCCAACTTAAAGATGACATAATTTGTCACTTGATTTTTCCCTTGAATTTTAGAATCCATACAAAATCCTCCATTAATTAATATCTCCTTGATTGAAAAGATGTTTTCTTTGTCGGTTAATATTATCTTATGCCTTTTTTTGGTGAAAATAGATACTTATAGTTACCCTAGGTCCACAATTAATGTTGGTGAGATGCCACAACTTGGGAGGTATTTACTTCATCAAGCTGAGTCAGAGGTTATATGAATTCAATTTAATGAGGGGCAAGGATGTCATAAATTCTGAGATCACATGGATGCTGCTGAATATGAACGGCATTTGAACTACTCATTTGGAGGAGACAATCCCAAGAATCAATCCACAGTGCAAAGCTCAATCAGCCAAACAAAAGTAGTGCCAAAAACTTTTCTGCAGATCCCTTGGCAGCTCTCAGGATCTTTTTAGTAGTCCTCTTCTACTGCTAATGACTTCTCTCCTGAAAAATAATGACAGCTGCTCACTGACACAGGAATAGCAGAGACAGAAAGAAAAAACAGACGCTCAACTCTTAATCAGATCTTTCAATAACTGTGGTGTCACCATAGGCTCAAACTGCATCTGCAGACCTAATAGGTTTTTGAAGGAATCTTGTCTCTTGGAGGAAGCATCTTGTTTCTCATTTGTTTTTTCAGCTACATCCCGACCCCTCTCAGGATTATACTCTTCCTTCTCCTCTTCACCTCCAATCTTTGCATTCTCCTTTGTACTAACATTCCCTGTATTCTTTGGAGGGACATTCACTTCACTTTCTTGTCTTGCACCTTGTGCACTTGTATCAAACTTCTCCAGAGGAGAAGTCTCTCCTTTTCCACAACATCATTCTTATCACCATCACTTCCTGACATATGTAACTCAAAAGCTGACACATCACAGTAGAAACATCAGGTATCTCCTCCAAATCAGGGTCATCCTCAACTACTACATCACCTTTCTTCAACTCCTTCAGGATCCTTGTAGTTATTTCCTCTGTTTTCCTCTGCACTTCATCCTTATCATCTTCTCTCATGCTCATTAGGTTGTTCACCCTTTGCTTTGTTCTCAATTCCTGAGATTGTCTCCGAGTGATAGTTGTTATTTCATCCTTGGACAGTGAGGATCCAACCTGTTTAAGAGCTTGTTCTCTCAGTTCCGCTTCTAACTTGACAGCTTCATCTCTCTTTTCCATTAAGGCATCAGCTAGGCTTTTTGGAAGCTGATCCAAAATGTCACTCAAGGTTAAGTTGCACTTCATCATATACATGATTATTGCTTGCTCAATAACTTCTTGATTATATAAAGGCACATTTGGATATAGCTTGGTAGTTTCTTCTATTGCTCCATGACACTCAAATGCATTGAGAATAGTATCCAAACCGAAGGGGTCTTGTTCAGATGACTTTGGAGGAGTCTTCTTTGTCTTCTTTGTCCTCCCTTTCTCCTTTCCTTTTCCTTTAGAGCTTCCTTCCTCTTGTCCTTGCCATGTTCTCTTTTCTTTTCTCTTTAATTTGAAAGATTCTTTTTCTTTTTCTTCTTCTTCATCACTTTCTACATTTACTGGATCAATTTTTTCTCTTTTAGCTTGCTGCTTTGGTCTTGGCTTCTTCTTCTCACCAGACTTTGACTTTTTTGGAACATCAGTAGAAAATCTCTTTCTGCTTGGAGGGGTTCGTGTAGGTCCGAAAGGCTTGGTAGGAGTAGTAGTGACAGTGGCAAACCTTCATGTTCCTATAGGTCTAGAGGATGAATGTGGGGCGTCAGCAGGAGCCTAAGATGCTTTAGCAATACTTCTAGATTGGACCCCAAACTTCTCCAAATCAGCCTTTACCTTTTCAAATCTCTCATCTACTGATGAACTCCAACAACCACCAAATATGCTGAAAACTGTGCATAAAGAGGGTTCTGCTTTGCCTCAATCGCCACACCCATTGGTCATAATTGTATTTATGGTTTTTTCTTGACATAGGCGTGGACAGGGAGCCTTATGTTTTTAATCTCCCTGATCTTCTCTCTGTTGATTTAGATTTCCCTATTGATAATTTATTCATTGTTAGAAATAATTTATGTTTCTGTATAAAATTTGCCTATGTTGTCTGCTTGGATCTTATTTTATAAAGTTTTGCTGTTTTTACTGTATATTCTACGCTAGGCAATGTACACCAACTGCTATGCTAATGGTTGCTGAATCCATTTTTTTTTCTAATGCTATTTAAGATAACATGAACATATACACGCTTACGCATACTCATCTATATCAGTGTATTATGGAATAATTTGAAAATTTCTTGATTAATTAAATTTTTTAGAAATTAAGAAATTATAGTAGACATTGGAAAGATTAGAACTAGTGAATGTATGTGTTTACTACAGTTAGTAATTGACTTGAAGAAATGCCTAAAAGGTAAGACTGACTCTTTTGGGCTCATTAAGCTCGTAAAGAGTGTAACAAATGTTTTTCTTAACCCGAGCTATACTTCATTAGGTTAGAGCTAAATGTTGATTTTGCATTCGAAAGGACAATGAATGTTGTACGCTCAGACTGGAGTTGATGAGTAGATGAAGGAGCATTACAATTAAACATCAGATATTGTCAAAGGTTTGTGATGCAGAAAGTATTTTTGTTGGGTAGATGAAAGAGGAGAAGTATTTGCGACATCTCCTTGTTGAGGGTTCATGATATAGAAGTATATAAACTGTTTGAAAAGTCATCAAACTTTCAGCAGGGAGAATACGGATTAAAAATTTCCACATTTTTCTGTGAAAGGAAAATGCTCATTGTATCCATTTTGCAGATTGTACATGTATAATCCCAAGGACCAAAAAATGAAGTGGCATTTCGCAATAGCTAAATGCAATAGTTAATAGAACACTTGTGTATTCTCTTACTTATAAGGGGTTGGAGTATACGGATATTCTGCATCTTCTCTGTGGAGTTGTATGGGAATGAGGAAGGGAGGGAGTGAATCAAGAAATAGCCATGTGCTCTGGATGTTGAACTTTTCATCTTTGTTTTTTGTGATACTGTTTTCCAATTTGCGACTTCTAATGAACATTTTACTTGACTGTGATATCATTTTGGACTTTTTTCTCTCTTATTTTTCCGTTATCATTTCATAAATGCCTTGCTTGTATTCTCAGTCCTTTACCGTCCATCTTGTTTTCCTAGAGTTATTGATACATTTAAATATGTAACCTTGCAATGGCTTCAAATATATTTTAGTATTGATTTTTTACTGCTTGTAACGGATTAATTAGTCTTTGTTGGATGTCATCGATGTAATAGGCTGCCTGGTTGTGTGTTTTTTTTTGTGTTTTGTAAGATATAAACTCAACCAACAAGAGGTATCTGTAATGCTAATACTATCAACAGCAAACAAACACACACTAATACTGAAATGCAATGACTTCTGATATCAACGTAGTATGGAACCAAACTCATTCATAAGTCATACATGAAACTTAATTTCTAATATGGCAACCACTTGAAGTTCTTAATAATAGATTGAGACAATATTTCTTCAATGTACAGCTGTAGTTTTAGCCAACAAGTATAATACAATGCGTACTACTTTCGCTGTCACAATGGACTGCATACCACAATGCTGCCCCAGTTTCAGTTCAGACCTGGTAATTAACTTCTACCAGCTAGTATGGCCACCTATATTCACTGTAGGCTGGTACAGCACATGCTCAGACCTGTATGGCACTATATTGCTGTTGGTAGACCTGTATGGCACCCTTAGGAACAGTTTCAGACTTGTGTGGTGTTGCTGTAGCAGACCCTAGGCTGGTACAGCACTCCTGTAGCTTATTTGACACCCAGCCAATGTTTTCAGGCTTGTACGCTACTGTTGCTGCAGTCCCTAGGCATATATGGCACTTCCTGTAGCATATACGACATCTTCAGCATGTACGACACTCCAGCAGTCATAAATATCTCAGCGATTGCTATTGCAGACTTCAAAGGGATTGACCAGCTAGTATGAATGTAAATAGCAATATCTTTTGAATCCCTGCTACTGATACTTAGAATCGAACCCCAGGAAATTGGCAACACATTCAATGGAAGAAGCAACTATTAAACAAACTGATTTTACGCTCAGTCAAAATCTCCAAACTGTGTCTTTCAACAGTGTGAATATTGCTAGCAAAGAGGGATTTCGTCCACCGAGCCATTGAAGATGAACTCTCCAATTAATTTCTTAAATCTCTTATTTAATCCAGCCTGCCTGAAAGAGAACTATTGAATTTCTTTTATAACTCTCTGAAGAGAGTCCATTCACTCATCTTGTCAATGTGGGATAAAAGAAAACACTTCTATTTAATATTTAACTCCTCTTTATGTGTGCTATGTACTTTACTGAAAGGGGACATTTAATATTTATAACATATTACTTTATTGTCCCCACTAGTCATTTATATAATTAAATAACTATGTTACCCTGAGTTTCCAGGATGGGGATGGCGGGACGAGTTTCCGGGATGGTAAATTTTTTTGCCAATTTTGGGGATGGCAAGGGGACGACTATATAAAATATAAAGAAAATTTAAAATATATAGGAAAATTTTAAATGTTCATGTGAAAAATAGATAAAGCATGTATATATACATTATATTCATATGAAAACATGGATAAAGAAGCTATATGTACATTATAGAACCTTAACAAACCACATTTGTGTTCAAAATTTATTGTCAATACTCAATATGCATTCATAATTCAGAATTCATTGTCAATACTCAATATGCATTCATAATTGAAAATTCATTGTCAATATGCGAGCACTTGTTTGCACGTAGTTCATTGTTTCTTTTTGGTGGGAGGATATTTTGATAGTCTTCCATTACTAGTATGATCTACAACTGCTTCTTTATGCACTACAAAGTTTTGGGTGTTTGTGAAATTCATTACCATGCTGTTATTCATATTTCTGAGTGTTTTTGGCTATGATTCCTAACTGTTTACCTTTCATCAGTGTAAAGTCCAATTTTACAGACTGGCAAACCACTTTTTTAAGCACTACTGAGTTCTAAGTGTTTGTGAAATCTATAACCAGGCTGCTGCTCATTATTTCTAAGTGCTTTTGGAAGTGATTCAGACATGTTTACCTGCCATATTAGTGAAAATCTAGTTTTATAGATCTATAACAAAATTTAAAAATGTTTTTTTGAGCATTTGTCTGTTTTTTTAAAAAATGTGCTGGGAAAAGGGGGACGTCATAGATGTTCCCAACCATATTGGGGACGGGGGGATGTCCTCTTTGAGAATCACTGCTGTCCCCAAGTTTCCGAGACGTTTCCCACAGATTTTGAAATTTTGGGGACGGCAGGGGGACATCCCTTGGCTGTCTCCAAGTCCCTGAAATGTCTCCGGTACGGGGACGAGGGATTTTAGCTTGGGGACGCGTCCCCGGGTAATGTAGTTAAATAACGATGAAGTTAAATATTTTAATTTAACTTTATATCTCACTTTATCGTTAAATAAATAATAATCAAATGACAAAATGAACACCAGTCAAAATAATTAATTGCTATTCACCTGAAGATTGTCCATGAAGTCTCTGGTGTCACTGAACTTGCCCATAGCTGACTTAATATAAATAGTAAATTCCTCAGAAAACATCTCAAATCACCTCGGAATGGCTTAAAACTGAATTTACCTTGGCCAAATATTCCTCTGATCCCTTAAATGTCCTGGTTAGCCCACATGATCACCTAAGAATAGGCTAACGACAAATCATAAGTTAACTGGCTAGAAAGGGGACATTACAATCAAATCGTGTTAAAAATGAGAAATTCCTATAAGTGTGGTGGAATTAGCCAAAGATTAGCCAGTTTTTGACCTATTCAAAGTAGAAATACTATATTACTGGCTAGGTATTAATAAATAATTTATTTATTTGTAGTTAATGTTACTAGGTCAGTAATTAGATTTTATCAATGAAGTATTAGATACATGTTTATGGGTACGGGGGTCTGGATAAGTTAGGGTATTATTGGAGTATCTGATGTTATCTTGGTAACGTCTATAAAAGGGTGTGTGGTCTGTGGTGAAAAGCACTAGAATATCTGAAACATTTTAGGTGCATGAGGGATAGATGTGGTCATCCCAGACAATACCTGCATACCGGGTATGGGTATATGCCCTGTGTGAGGACTGATTTTTGCTAGGTTTTTTGGGATTGATGATGACCTGCATAATTCTTACTAGATATTTTAATCTCTTTTCTAATGTCATGAATTCTATTGTTTTAAGGTATTGTAGAGCTTGTTTACTTAAAAATCTGTGCATGTTTCTGGAGAATAAGTACAGGGTCCAATTAACCATTTGTCCAAACAGAACGCTTTTTCCATGCACTACACATTTATATTTTATCTTAAACTGGAATTTGATTATTGGGATATTTTTGTTGTTACTGCCAAGAACAGGCATCAGGGCTCAATTGAAAATTTGAATCTGTACACTTATTTCATGTTAATCCCAACCCAAAGTATCATTATCAATCTTGATCTACATGGTTGATCAATTGCGTGGGTTCTATTTTCATCATGGGTAGCTTTTTGAGCATTTCTTATATTGTCAGATGGAATGCATGAGCTAGGGAAGTAAGACTTCCATATATAAGTCCTTGCTTTCCCCTATAATCAAGCAAGGCCAATCCTATAAAGCCTAGTTTGTCACTGCAACTTTTGTTCATTTTTTTTGACCTTGTGGTCTTGCTATTAATGACACTTATTTAGGACACATCTATTGAAACATGTATTTCCACATTTCTAAGAAAACAGTTTTGATCATGAGTTGCTTTCTTTAGTGTTTCTTCTACTATCAGGTGGAATTGAAGAGATATTTCATTCTTATAATGGCTATTTATCACAGTTTTTTGTTTATTGTTATCTTTACATTGTGCTGTACAGGTTGAAGAGCTATATTCACTAGACTTGGAATCCCTAAGCAATCTTCAGTAAGCAATTTGTTTAGCTTTCATATTTATTTATATTGTAATGAACTACAATATCTGCTGTGGCCTCTGACCATATTACACTGCAGGCCCATTTATGGCTTAGTATTCCTTTTCAAGTGGAGGCCAGGAGAGAAAGATGATCGACCAGTACTGGAAGATTATAGCCCAAATTTGTTCTTTGCAAGCCAGGTCAATTCCTCGTTAGACAGTCAAAAGACCATCTGGAATATATGTGATACATATTTTTTGAGGATGATGAAATTCTTTTGAGTGTCTACTTCAATATGGTGATGTTGTACATGATTTGCTGCAGGTGATCAACAATGCTTGTGCAACTCAGGCAATTCTTTCGATTCTCATGAATTGTGCAGATATTGATATTGGCCCAGAACTGTCAAACTTAAAGGATTTTACCAAAAATTTTCCACCTGAGCTCAAAGGACTTGCTATCAACAATAGTGAAGCTATTCGAACTGCTCACAACAGCTTTGCTAGACCAGAACCCTTTGTTTCTGATGAACAGAAACTTGCTGATAAAGATGATGATGTATATCATTTCATAAGCTATATACCTGTTGATAACATATTATATGAGTTGGACGGGTTGAAGGAAGGGCCCATCAGTCTTGGACAGTTCAATGGAGCACGAGACAGCTTAGAATGGTTGAAGATGGTTCAACCAGTAATTCAAGAACGCATTGAAAAATATTCCAAAAATGAAATAAGATTCAACCTCATGGCAATCATAAAAAATAGAAAAGATATATATACTGCAGAACTTAATGATCTTCAGAGTAGGAAAGATCAGATTATACAGCAGCTGGCAGCCACAAAGTGCAATGGAGAAGACAGGATGGATGTAGATTCTGGGCAAGGAAGACATAGTGCTACCATTGAAGTGCTTGACAGGTCTCTCGTAGAAATAGAGTCAGACATTGATATTGTCAAGGAGAAGATATTGTTTGAGGAAGAAAAGTTCAAGAAATGGAGGACTGAGAATATTCGTAGGAAGCATAATTACATACCGTTCTTGTTCAATTTTCTCAGAATGTTGGCTGAAAGAAACAAACTCAAACCTCTGATTGAAAAGGCGAGACAAAAGACATGAATGATCTTTGTGTAAAGATAATTTGCAAGTGAGGTTAGTCTTTTTCAACTTTTGATTGACTTGTAGTTGGCAGTTTAGATTTGGTAGTGTTGAAAGGATAAGTGAGTTTAATAAAATTGCTTTTTGTCATTAGGGTTTCATTTATTAATTATCAATTATATGCTTTTCGGGTTGGCAGATTTGATGCTTGTTGATATAAAAATATATGCCTAGTTTTCTGTAGTCTTAAGGTAGTGCAATTGTTAGTGATATGTGCTGGAGTTAGATTGCTGATCATGCCTTATTCATTTGCTATTTTCCGCATGCTTTTATGAAATCAATTTCTTTTGGATGCTGTGTTGCAGACATCAAATAATATGCAGAGGGAGTTAGGGTATTTGTTTTTATTACATCAAATGTAAGGAAGCTTGACATCCTTTCCTAGCTAATTTTGGTAATTTGTTGGCATTAATAATTTTTATTTTTTGTTCTCAATTCATGGATCAAACTATCACCAAATTAATGAAATATTTATAAGATTTTACTTTCCTTCTAACTATTGTAAAATAACAGGCAATTGCTTACAAATTTTTACTGAAATTTTCGAATCTGCAGGTTACAGTCAGTCAGATGCTCCCTTTGAGTGTGAATGTCTGCTAGTGCTTTTAAATTTATCATTGGGATCTTTTTATTCTCTCTTTAATAGAGAGCAAATTGATCGTTTGTAGGCTTAGATAAGTCTATGAGTTGTGACCATATGGATCTTCAATGATGGTCATATTCCATCTCACATTGAAGGTGTCTACCAGTTTTGTTGGTTGTTATCTTTCTAGTATTAAAGTGGTGTTGTATTGCATGATAACCTTTTTGGGATGATAAATAAATTTTTCTTTATGTTTTGGGTATATGGATACTAGGGAAGTAATTCATAGCAGTGGCATTAGAAAGATATACTGATATGATTCTTGAAGTTATGAGGTTGCAACATTTCAATGTTAGCACAAATTCCCTATGCTACATGTAACAGGGATCCCCTTCCTTTTCTTGTCAGTATCTATTATACTATTTCTAACTAATTCATTACCATAAGCCAAATTTCATATATTAAGCACTTCATCCTTCTTTTTATTGGTAAATTGGAAATCAAGCATGAATGGGGACCCAAACGGGGTCTCCTTCCCTAGGTGAGAGTACTTGTTTTCTGGCCTGCTTTGTCATGGTTGCATTATCACAGCGCAAGTACAGCATGTTCTTGGTGGGATTTGAACCCGGGTTTCATTGTGGTAATTCCTCTGCTCTACCTCAGCACTTAGTTACACCTGCTGGGCTAAATGTTATGGTCGACACAGGGCATATCTTATAAACAATAGGGCTTGGGTGTTTTATATGGTTACAGTCGATCTTTACCTCCAGGGGCTTGTATGGAAATATAAGGTCGGCCTTAGGTCTATGAATTACTAAGCTTGATCCTTATCATAGTGTGTGCCAATGACTCTTACAAGGTTGTCGTAGAGCATATGGGAATCAAAGCTGGGCTTAAAAAATGTGAAATAATCACTCCCCTATAGCTTATCATTTGTAACCTATTTATTATAAGCCATTTTTGAACCCATCTAAGGAGTTATCTGCAAATGAGATTTTGTTTCCGTCCTAAGTCCTAAGTCCTACAAAGCCCTGTTTGCTTGTCAAGGCTTTCTCTTGAAATTTTGATTAGAATAAATACATGTTGATCTTATGATCATTGCAAGTCGATAACTAGACAACAAAATGTACAATTGAGCATTTTTTTGAATAAATGAAAATCTAGTGAGGAACCCTTAATGGAGAATTGTGTCGAAGTATTTGTAATAACTGTCACAACTTTTTACACATGTCCACTCACATATTTGTAGCAGGAATCTTCAAATTGGAAGAGAATTGTGTATATCTTTTTTTCCAGCTATAGGGATGAATCGGAGACTGTGTTCACTTGTTCTCCAACTTCAGTTGACCTCAATTTTGGTTTTTGTGTCCTAATTCTTAAATTCTACAGGTGTTACTTGTAGACTACAAGTTCAGTTTTGTATTCACTATTATAAGATAGAAGCTCTCTTATTCATAGCCACTTGGGTTGAGGGGTCGGTGAACATGTCTTATCCTCTCGTCTCTCCTTCGACCACATTCAATCTATAACGTTAAAATAGCTTGAGGCTACACATTTATCTGCTTTCTTTTGCTCTAATTGTAATTTTTAAATGAATAAAGTCTCATTGTTTAGATTTATAATTTCATTTGATTTAGAATAAGAAAGTTATTCATATTAGACTTAAAGTAATGGATTAGATTAATAGTTTCTTTCTACTAATTCGATTTAATTCTGGTATATGCTTGTTCTTATAGTAGTTTGTTGGATCTTTCAAATTTCTTACCTCTTTGCCCCATACATTGGAGTATGATGCTAGCAAAGGTTATGGAATTTAGTTTTACACCTGTCAATTGCATTTTCTTGAATTATATAAAAGATTTTTTAACTAATCCATTTTCTGCATATCTTGCAATCATTTATAGTCCATGAGAAATGTCTCTTCCAGACATTCTATCATTCTGTCTATTTCTAGTTTGATTGTAGTAGAAACTATACCAACAAATTTCTCGTTGTAAAGTGTTAGATAAATTTACCCGTATAATAAAGAGAATATTATTTCCCATTTTTTTCCTTTGCAAGATGAACAATATTCTATTTTATCTAGCTGTAGAGATCATAAAAATTGCCTTTCTACAAATGCTTGCTCCCAAGCTTGATTTATGGCTGGAATAGGAATAGTAATGTCTCAATTGGGATTGTCAAGGGTGTTGTTCAACAATGGTTGTCATCTAGTGTGAGAATACAATGGCAGATATGGTTGTCTGCATTAATTCACTTGACTAGTTCAGTGATGGGATTGGTGGCATGCATTAATTCACTTGACTAGTTCACTGATGAAGTTGGTGGCATGCATTAATTCACTTGACTAGTTCAATGAGGGGATTGGTGGCATGAGATAATTTGAATGTTCCTTCAACACAAAAATTGATATGATTAATGATTTATCATGCATTGTTTTAAAAATGTTTTTAGATATTTTCAAAATCATCTTGATCTTTAGTGCAAAATAAAGGTGGAGTATCTTTAACCTACTTAAATTGTGTGAAGGTTCAACATTTGAATCCTTTTCCTATGAATAATTGATACACTCTAATTGTGCCAAGGCAATTTTTTCATATTTTTGGTCTTCTCTATTATGAAAGAAATTGAAATATGACATTGCTTTTATTTGTTTTCTCTTTGTTGCTAAAGTTATTAAAGAAGCATATCTTTTGTAGTGTCATAGATTGTATACCTATACGATTTCGTCCTCACTTAGGCCTCATTTCTGCAATTAAACTTTTCATGCCTTGACTTAGCTTTAATTTTGCTCACACCCATCCAAAATTTGCATCTTCTATACCTTTATGAGGCCCTGCTCAAATTTGAGTCCTGATTGGTTGGACTAGGACGTCATGGGCGCCATGGTCCCAGGACCAAGACGCCTTGGGCACCATGCTCCTTTGCAAAGGGGCCCAAATTTGGACCTTGCAAGGATCACATTTTAGAGTAGAGAAAAGATTCTCTGTTCGACTTGCTCCAAAATTTCAAACACGTTTGGTGTAGCTAGGTATAAAAGCAAGCCTAAACCTCGCATTAAAAAAAAAGTATCTCTTAAGTTGGAATTCAATTGCATTTTTGCAATTTCAAGTGAGCAATCAATGAATCATAATCAAGGCAGTGAAGGAGAGGTCAAGTTCAAATTTCAAGAATTCATGATGGCATCCATGAGCAAGACACTATGAAAACATCTTACATGACATTATCAACCTATGCATGAAGACTTAAAAGCAAGATTCATCAAGGTATGAAGTTTCAATTCAAGCATTTTAATTCAGATTTAGCCTTGCTCTTGAAAGGCAAGCTTTTCAAATTTAGTCAATTCCATTTCAAGTTCAATTTTAATTCAATTCAAAGGTTAATTCCAAACCTGGGGTTTGACCTAGGCGAACCCTTATCAACAACAAAATTTCCCTTCATTTTGTATGTAGACAAGAAATTCAAGAGCCACAGACGAAGATTCTGATAGAGAATTTGATGACGATAAGATTTGACTTTTGTAGGAGCAAAAAGCGAAGAACCAGGTCATTAATTGCCTCTCGGTCCCATGAATTTTCAATGAGCTTCTGGGAATAGATTGTAAGTGACATTTTGATTTTGAAAGTTTCATGTTTGTCTACATCTCTGATAGTTAGAGGACTAGATTGATAATTGTCTCTCTTTCAAGCCAAATTTGCTTTCACAAGTGCCTCTCTGTTCCTTCTGCTCATATCTAGCTCCATGTCTACATACTGTGCCTATAGCTGCTTGTTTATGTTGTTTTATGTCAAATTCCCATCATTTACCTTAGATCTACCCTTTAAATTACATCATTTCAATTGTATCCTCAACTCAATCAAAGGGAAACAAAATCTGACCAATATTCAATCCTCTTCTCAATATAAATGAGGTTGGATCTATTGGGCTATACTCTCCCTTTGATGTGTTGTGTTGAAATAAGTGAATTCATACCTTAAATTGTGGATCCTTATTTTCACCACTTCTACATTTTTGGTGAACAAGACATTGTGTTTGCATTTAATCAATTCATATTTGCATTGTGAACAAGATCTAATTTGTATGCATTTAATCAATATTTGCATTCATTTTTTAAATATATCATTTATGTATTAAATTTATATTAATTTAAGAGGTTCAAATTCATATAACCCTAGTTTATTTCGATAAAATTGGCTTGTGGGTTGCATATTGTCTAAATTTATGCTTAGATCTGAATAGTGGTACATGTTATTTTTAGAATTTGAAGTATTTAGTTATCACATCTACCATTTCTTTAGAGCATCTCATTGGTTAATCAATCATTTTATTAGGAAATTGCATTGCTTAATCATATATTCTACTTGCATTTTCAATTGTATAAGAGGTATTGCGAGCACAAGTCCATTCACTTAGCTTTTCCTTCTTTGGGCATGAGTTTTGTTACCCTTTCACCTACATCCAACATTTTGGTGAGAAGTCATCATAGACTTATGGCTTCCCAAATTTAAAATATTAAGGTGTGTGAGCCTTTGTTGAATAACCTGTTCCATGGGAACTTGGGTGAATCCTCAATCCCTACACAAGTCATACCTAACATTATGGAGAACAATTCCCCTCATACATCTAATGATGAGGATGACTTATTAACTAGGGTTATTATTGACGAATTGGGGAAGCTTGACCATGAGTTGGATAAGCTTCAATAATGGATGGGTCAAGAACATCCAAACAGTGAGGCAATTCCCTTGATTGAAGGGTTGAAGACAATGGTTCAAAGTGATGAAAATGGTGTGGAAGTGCTGCGTGGCATTTATAATTTTGTTGATACCAATGTTTTGCCAATAAAAATTTGTGCCAAAACTCTTGGTTACTCTATTCCTGCAAATCAAGTTGAGCATTCCATTCCTATCCCTACATCCTTGCCTAGTGTGTCTGTATATACATCTTCTATCATGACTACTTCTACACAAAACACTAATCCTACACATGATAGTCATGGGGGCAACCCTTTTAATCAATATTACTACATACCTCTTTTTGTTAGCCTTCCATTTGTTTCCTAACCATCTCCTTAACCAACATACCATAATGTTGTAGCCCCTTATTCTCAACCTCCACCTACCTATCATTGTTGGTTGAAAATTTTATACACCTGGGAAGGCATGCAAAATTAAGGTTTTAGGCACAGTATGTGAGTTAAAAACTCTCATAATTCCAAGGGAAGACTCCCCCTTTCCTACTTCTAACTATTACAAATTAATTATAACGTATAAATACTAATTTAACTTGGGTGAGACAACATCTTTTTCTCTTTTTCAGAAAGATGATACTACAACTTAGACTAACAAATTTAGAAACTTTTAGAAAATTTCAACAATTACAAAAATGCTTATACAATAAAGCGAAGTTTCCATAAAAGCACAAAGTCTTCTGTCGCTTCCTCGAGACAGGAAAATAGAAAAAGAAGCCCAAAGTCTTCAGCTCTTCTATTATCCAATCAACCTTCTAAAAATATTATTACAGTAACAATGTACAACATACAACAGCTCAAAGTCTGTCAATATGAAGCACTTCTAAACTGTAGTGAACAAGAACAATTACAAGCACAAAGTTTTGTAGCTTTTCCTTATCATGAACACTTAACTATTTTAATTTAACCCTCACAATTTGTAGCACAAAGTCTGCAAGAGATCAGAGTAAAGCTCTTTTCAACAACCTCACTAGAATCTAAGTATATGCAGAAAAACATATCACTGTAACATAAGAACACAATGAATATATGAACAAAGTATCAACACAAAGTCTGAAAACTCAAGTATTCTCATATCGCTCGAGAGTCAAATTTACAAGTATAAAACACAAAGTTTTTATCGCTGTAAATTTTTGTAGAGTTTTTCTTGCTTGCCAAAAAGATCCATATTACATAGAGCACCCTCCAATATATAGGAAAGGGGTTAAGAGCAAAAAGTGGGAGAAGTCCAACTAACTAAGAATTATTCCACAACTAACTATGACTTGTTCCAAATTATAGTCTTACTATCTTTCGACTTGTAATTTGTTTACATGTAATTACAAGTTATAAGAATACAAGTAAAGTGACTACTTGCAATTGCAATTTTTGACATTACATGTAATTTGTCAAAAGGAAATTAAAAATGCATAATTGAAACTAATCTAAGTGTCCGAGACATGACTATTTACATCATCCTCTGTCTAAGAGGTCTTCATTCTACTACAAGATGTTGGCACTTGAAGTATTCAAGACCAATGAAAGTATTTGTCTAGGAACATCAACTTGCATCATTTGACCATGAATGGTAATGCCAATGACCTCATGAAGATCAACGACTAAACTTGAAGATAATTAATATTCTTTGTTGGTCATTGTGACAGTGAAAGTCACCTCTTTTTACCACATAATGATGCTATCATGACATTAACCTCCACATTTAGTAAATGAAAGAAAATATTCCCAATGGCGAGACTAGAACCATCATCCCTGATTTTAGATAGGACTTGACTTGGCCATTGTTCTTTGCTTCATGGTTCGTGATATTTTGACCCTCTCTGTGCATATGACATCATACTCTTTTCATTTTACATCACTGCTGTCATCAACTTATGAAAGCACTGGCTTTTGCTTACTGTCCTTACATGCATTGAGACCCCTTGCAATCAGGTCTCTAAGACCTTATTGCAAGTGAGAAAAGTGTTTCTCCATTTAGTCAGATCCTAAAGACCTGATTGCAAGTATTGATCTTACAAAGGGAAATTGTGGGAATGAGAGAATGCGGGTCTAGAGATTAGATCTAAAACAATGAACAACAAAACTAATGTAATTTGAGTCTTAATAACAGAGTTATGTATGAAATACCAACACACTTGCAATGTTGGACTTAAAATTCCACTTGACTTTGACAAAAATGCACAACCAAGGGGACTTTAGTTGTAGTCGAGTCTTAAAGACCTGATTGCAAAGTGTCACAGGTTCGAATTTGCATGTCAGGTCTTAGGACTTGACTTGCAAGTTATAATGCAATATGACTTGTAATGGTGTTTCAGAGACTCGACCTTGCAAGTAACTTGTAATCGACTTTCTAAGACCCGATTACAAGTAAAGCTAATTGACTTGCAATTTGAGCAAAAAGTTTCTACTTGCAGAGAGGGACTCAAAACCCGATTTTGAACAAAAAACTTAGAAAACGAAAACAAAGATCGACACAAACCTGGACAAAAGATGACAAACACACCCACTGATGGTTTGACGTAAACAAATACGAGTTTTAAACCTTGTGAAATGTGCCTTAGAGAAGAAAACTATGAATTTTGAGTAA
Source organism: Cryptomeria japonica (assembly GCF_030272615.1). Taxonomy (NCBI): domain Eukaryota; kingdom Viridiplantae; phylum Streptophyta; class Pinopsida; order Cupressales; family Cupressaceae; genus Cryptomeria; species Cryptomeria japonica. Next base: position 430,180,773 of record NC_081415.1, read on the forward strand.
AAATTTGGGGGTTGTCAATTTTTTGAAAGCTAAAAAATAGAGACAATAGTTGGCTCTAACTAGGGAACTGCCTTCAATCATTGAGACAGTCGAGGGTAGTAGAATCCAGAACTTAAGTGCCTTATCATCCATTGGGCTTCAAAGTTGAGAAACAAAAGATATTGAAAACAAAGAAGGATGACACAACTTGACTAAAACAAAACATGACTCAACTTTGTGCAACTGCACTTATTGGAGAGGGAAACTAACTAACCTAGACTAATGAACAATGGAAACTTCTTCAAATGAAACCATTAACTAGTACTCCAAAGTAGCTTCCTTTCTTCAACAAAGTGGCATGCTTGACATGATCATAGATCACTAGGTGTAGATAGAGCACAAACAATAGTACAATGAGATGATTCACCACTTCTCGGAAGAAATGAACAAATACACTAGCCACCTCTAATGGGTTATATGTACTGTTGCTCCAAAGTGAATCAATGAACCAAGACTACTCCTGCTCAACTACCAATGCATAGTTGGCCTCACTCTCAACTGTATCTTCATGTTTAGGGACAACTGTGACTTTTGATGTCTTGTTGACTTCCAACCAAGCTAGATGTCTTATAGGACATCCCCTTGATATGACACTCTAACCTCTTCTTGCCTACTGTGCCTTTATCAATTGATTCCTAAACCACAACCTCATGCTGAGTGGAATGAGTTTCCTCTTGCGATCCAAGTGAAAACATGGTTGCACTACTTGCTTCATCATGTTCGCAAACTTCAGATTTGGAAGAATTGCCGTCAAGAGTTAAGTAAAACTCCTTTATTATGTTTGTGAAAAGGTCTTCATCAAGTTCCTTGTTATCTTCCACATACACAATATGTCCAAGTTCATGACCTTGAAATATAGATGCATTCTTCTCAATTTGTTCAACTTGACTAGTACCTTCATGCATGCCCATCTTTTCACATCTCATGACATGATTGTCCTCCTTTACCAACACCTTGACAAAGTGGCTTTCATCTTCTTGTTGTGTATTCCCCATGGTATCTTGCTCAACAACTCCTTGATAACGCACTGACCAAATATGAGAGTCACCAGCTATGTATGCTTCCTCCTTTTGGAAGAGTTTAGCAAGATCACTTTGTTCAAGTTTAGAGTTCCCCACTACTGCATTTCTTGGTGGTGCCTCTAGTGCAGGCCTTTCTGATGCTGAAGGAATCTTGTTCTGATTCTTTGGAGCATAATTGGAAGCATTATTTGGATAAGGCTTCCTTGGAATGTCTTTGTAAGGGGATGAGAATACACCTTGAGCTATTTTCTTTTTGAGGGCAAGCAGTTCATTATCCAACCTCTGCACCATGGGATCTGTTCTACCGGTAATAGATGATTCCAAAGAAATTTTTTCTTTAGACCTATTTTACCACCTCTACATCTTCAATTTGAGAATATGATCTAAGAGAAATGTAGGGGATTCTTTGAAGAACTTGAAAGGGAATAAAATTGTAATCACATTGAACCTTAAGCTTTCTTCAAAATAGTGATCTTGTTTTTATGAACCCCTTCAACAAATTCATGACATTATTATCTTGAAAACATAAGGCTTTCTTGCACCATTTCTTGATTTTTCCAGTTTGAATCAGATCATCTCTTATGTTTACTACCAAATCTCAAACAAAATTTAGATCATGAGGTGAACTGGTTAGCTTGTACTTCATCTCTTACCTTCCACAATTTGACTCTACTTTGATTTTTCTTACACCCATCCAAAATCTACATCTTTTGTACCTTTGGGAGGCTTTGTTCAAATTTGAGTCTTGATTGGCAAGACTAGGTTGCCCTGGGTGCCATGGTTCTCCCAAAAGGGGCCCAAATTTGGACCCCACAATGGTCATATTTCAAAGGTGGGAAAACATTCTCTGTTTCGGCCTGCCCAAAAATTTTAAACACGTTTGGTGTAGTTAGGTATAAAAGATAGCCTAACCCCCTCATTTTAAAAAAAGTTGTCAAGATCTCTCAAGTTGGAATTCAATTGCACTTTTGCAAATTTAGGTAAGCAAGCAATCAAGCATCATCAAGGTAGTGAAGGAGAGGTCAAGTTTATATTTCAAGCATTCATGATGGCATCATGATCAAGACATTATGAAGACATCCTGCATGACATTATCAACGTATTCATAAAGACTTCAAAGCAATATTCATCAAGGTATAAAGTTCCAATTCAAATTCAACCTTGCCCTCAAAGAGAAGCTTTTCCAATTTAGTCAATTCCATTTCAAGTTCAAATTCAATTCAATTCAATTCAATTCAAGTGTTAATTCCGAAACTCTGGGTTTGACCTAGGCAAACCCCTATCAACAACACCATTTCCCAACTTTACATGTGAAGGCAACAAATCTAGAAGCCACGAATGAAGATTCCAGTGGAGAATTTGACATGATTATATTTGAGTTTTGTTGGAGTGAAAAGCAAAGGACTAGGTTGTAATTTGCCTCCTGGTCTTTTGGATTTTCATTGAGCTTCTAGGAAGATTCTGAGCAACTTTCTAATTCAAAAAGTTTCCTATTTGTCTACATCTAATAGCTATAGGACCAAGTTGATAATTGCCTCCCAACTTTGTACTTTCAAGTCGAATCTGATTTCATAGATGCTCCTTTATTTCTTTTGCTCATATCTAACTCCATGTTTGTATACTTTACTTGTAACTTGTTGTTTATGTTATTTAATGTCAAATTCACATCATTTACCCTATATCTGGCCTTTAAATTACATCATTTCAATTGAATCCTCAACACAATCAAAGGGAAACAGTTACTTATCACTATTCAACCCTCTTCTCAATATAATTGATATTGGATCTATTGGGTTCTACTCTCCCTTTAATGTGTTGTGTGGGAATAAGTGAATTCATACCCTAACTTGTGGATCCCTATTTTCACCACCTCTACATCTTTAGTTTGAGAATATGATCTAAGAGAAATGTAGGGGATTCTTTGAAGAACTTGACAGGGAATAAAATTGTAATCACATTGAATCTTGTTTTTATGAACATCTTCAACAAATTTTGTCATTATTATCTTGGAAAGATAAGGCTTTCTTTTACCATTTCTTGATCTTTCCAATTTGCATTATATCATCTCTTATGTTTACTACCAAATCTTAAACAAAATTTAGATCATGAGGTGATCTTGTTAGCTTGTACTTCATCTCCAACCTTCCACGCTTTGACTCTGCATTGATTATGCTTGCATCCATCCAAAATCTACATCTTTTGCACCTTTGTGAGGCTCTATTCAAATTTGAGTCTTGATTGGCGGGACTAGGTTGCCTTGGGCACCATGGTCCTCCCAAAAGGTGCCCAAATTCAGACCCCACAACGATTACATTTTAGAGGTGGGTAAACATTCTCTATGTTGGTCTACTCTAAAATTTCAAACACATTTGGTGTAGTTAGGTTTAAAAGAAAGCCTTACCCCCTCATTTTAGAAAAAAACTCTCAAGATCTCTTAAGTTGGAATTCAATTGCACTTTTGCAAATTCAAGTGAGCAAGCAATCAAGCATCATCAACCTATGCATAAACACTTCAAAAAAATATTCATCAGGGTATTAAGTTCCAATTCAAGCATTTCAATTCAGATTTAGCCTTGCCCTCAAAGACAAGCTTTTCCAATCCAACCAATTCCATTTCAAGTTCAAATTCAATTCAATTCAAGTGTTAATTCCAAACCCGAGGTTTGACCTAGACAAACCCCTATCAACAACACCATTTCCCAACTTTCTATGTGAAGGCAACATATTTAGGAGCCACAAATGAAGATTCCAATAGAGAATTCAATGATGATTAGATCTATTTTTGCTAGAGTGAAAAGCTGAGGACCAGGTCGATAATTGCTTCTTGGTCCTGTGAATTTCCAATGAGCTTCTTAGAAGATTCTGAAGAAATTTCTAATTCTGAAAGTTTCCTACTTGTCTACATCTAATAGCTAGAGGACCAAGTCGATAACTACTTCCTGACCCTGTACTTTCGAGTTGAATTTGCTGTCACAGTTGCTCTATTATTCCTTCTGCTCATATCTAGCTCCGTGTCTGCATATTGTACCCATAGCTTGCTATTTATGTCACTTTATGTCAAATTCCCATCATTTACCCTAGATCCACCCTTTAAATTACATCATTGCAATTGCATCCTCAACTTAATCAAAGGGAAACAAAACCTAATTAGTATTCAACCCTCTTCTCAATATAATTGATATTGGATCTATTGGGTTCCACTCTCCCTTTAATGTGTTGTGTAGAAATAAGTAAAACCTGTTGGCATATGTGCAGAGTTGGATGGCATGATGATATTGTATGTTGTCATTGATGTCAATATGCTGAAGTATGAACCGATATATTGAAGTAAGCAAATTGGCAAGAGAACCAATATGATGGTATGAAGTAAACCAATATGATGATATGAACCGGTATATGCAAAAAGGTGAACCGGTATGTTGGAATGTGAACCGGTATATGCAAAGTTTGTATCGCGGTTTCATTTGATATGACTACTGGTTGATAGTCTCAGCTTCAGGGTTTCTAGTTGATGCATTTCAAGTTTGTGTGATTCGATCAATGACATCCTTTGATGAGTAAACATTGAAATGAAGATCAGATCATGTTGCTACGTCAGCCTTGTGTGCGTGAATAATTTCCTTGAGGATCTTGCATGAAGAAGATTGATTCTATCTACCTCAGGAATGTGCGAAGTCTTAGTAAATGGTGGAGAGCGCATGATGGTTTATTAGCTTCCAGAAGTAGCAAAGAATGAACGATGGAGAACGTCTTGAGATGTGTTCAAGATTGTTTCACCCTATGCAATGTGACTGAACGGTCATGATTGGATCAACTGTATTGTTAACCTAGATGCTTAGGGTTTTAGGTTTTGGCTATCGACCTAATTGTTGTCTATAAGGTTGATGATGATTTGCATTGTGAAGTTGTTGGCAAATGTTATGTGTGTATCCAAGTGAAGAGATACTCGATTCTTGCCAGACCGGTGCAGTGAGTAGAGATCTGCAGAGTGTGATTGCAGAAGTATAGGAACTAAAGTGGATCTGCCTTGGCATTAAGTGCTTTTATCAGATCAGTGTATTACCTGTTGACTTCTAACCATTTCAGCAGTTGGAAAATCCCTTTACCGGGTAGCTTTAACAGGCTTTCTGTAAATCCTTTAACAGGGTGACTCAAAATATTGAGTTCTTCAAATCCTCTTGCAAGGTAACCTTTAACAGGGTTCTAACCTTTAACCGAGTATTTAGCCATCCCTTAACTGGGTGATCCCTAGCAGGATCGGTTCCTAGCAGAACCTGTTGTAAAGTCCTTAACCGAACTAGGCTCCTAACAGAGTGGACTTCAGAAGAGTTCAAAGAACAACTTGTGGGTATTAATCCCCACTGTGGTTTTTCCCAGTTGGGTTTCCACGTAAAAAGTAAGTGTGTCATGTCTGATGCTTTTTCATGTGATGATTAGTGTTTTCTGTTAAGTGGTAAAGCATGATGATCCCGTGGTCATTATATTTCTGATGTATTACTTGTTTAAGCATATGGGTGAAGTGGAAATGAGATATTAAGTTTAGTGAAGATCTAAGTGTTACCGGTTTATGTCTTTCACAGTCATACTGTGTTTTATCGGTATTGCCTTGATTTAGACTGGTGATGTTGTTTACCAGTTAGTACAGTCTTTGCAGTTTAAGTTGGTAAAGAAGTTTTTGTCCATACTGATTCACCCCCCCTCTCAGTATCTGTTGAGTATTTACTGTTCATCATTATTCATCAATTGGTATGAGAGCGTCCTCCAGGTCCTCTATGCTATAAGCTTAACCGCCTGAGGAAAAGATCCTATTCTAATGATGAAGAGGGAAGGTCCTAAGTTCAACAGAGATAACTTTAAGATATGGAAGGATAGAATGAAGATATACATTAAAAGCATGGGTGCTCAACACTGGAACTATGTTGAGAATACTTATGTTGTCCCTACCGGTACTCTCACCGATGATCAAAGAAGAGAAATTCAGGAGAATGGGCAAGTCATGGAAGCTCTTATCAACAGTCTATCTGATTTTGAGTTTATAGATGTTCAAGATAAAGACAATCCCAAAGATGTATGGGATGCTCTAGAGTCTATCTATGGAGGTGATGAGCATGTAAAGCAAGCTAAGGAAGAAATCCTTAGAGGAAAGTTTGAAGACATGGGATGGTTGAAGGAGAGACCATTCAACAATATGGGATAAGGATTAAAATTGTTGTTGGAGAAATCAAGAGTGCAGGAGGTACAATGGATGATTCCATAGTTGTTAGCAAAGTTTTGAGAACCTTATTACCGGTCTATGCAATAAGGGTTGCTGCTATTCAGGAGTTGAGATCTATTGACAAGACAAAGGTATCCCTTGATTCTATCATTGCTAAGTTGACCGCATATGAGCTAAACAGTTATGATGACAGTGTTCAGAAGACTGATTCAGCCTTTAGAGCATTTGCTGCACTATATAGAAAGGGTAAAGAAGCTAGTACCAGCTATGAACCTAGACAAAGCAAAGATATGGATGATGAGGAGATCTTGATGGATTTTGAAGCTCTTCTGACAAAGAGACTTCGTAAGGGAACTAGAAAATACAAAGGTAAGCTCCCTTTGAAATGCTTTTCTTGCAATAGGATAGGACACATTGCTCTCAACTGTCCTGTTGGGACTCATTAAATTTGAGCTAGGTTTAGAGTTCCATTTCCAAATTTTTCTTTGCATTTCCAAATGATCATAAAATGAGTCAGTTTGAATGGCCTAGTTAGAGAGAGGGTAAAATGGAGCCAGTTGATTTTCAAAGGGTAGGGCTTGGAAAGCGTGTCCTAAACCTTTTATTTGACCTATGAAGTGTTCTACAACTCTCAGTTTTCAGTTTGGATTAGTTTATCAGGTACCCATTTCAAGGGGTGAGCTGAAAGTGCATTTTAGGTGCAAATGCAGATTTTATTAAGTGGCCTACTTTGAGTGCCTATATATTTTGCCCTGTTGTTCGTCATGTTGAAATTCAAAATGGATTGAATTCTATGCATAAAAGTATGCCTCCGTGCAAAATTTCAAGTCTTTATGAATCCATTTGCTCAGTTTAGCAAGCTCAATCTGTTTGCAGTTTGTGTTGTTTGACAAGTCCCTATTTCAGCAGCTAGTCGGAGCCTTGTTTTGCATAAGTGTAAAAGTTGTCTTGGTGAATGTCATGTTAGAATGTCTTTTCTGGGCTATTGTTGGTATAAATGACAAGCTATGTTTCAAATTTCAAGCTCCTGCCAATGCGTTTGATCGGTTTTCAATAGGGTTTCTTGAGCCATCTTTTTCAGTGTTCCATACCTTCATTGCTATATCAGTTAAAGTGGCTATTTTCATGAGCGCACCATTCGCACCCAGTCAGCCTTTTGGTCGAACTGAGAATTGTAAGTTCTGATATGTACTTCAAGGTACCTATGCCTCAGATTTGAGGGTCTACGAAGATTGTTTGATATTTTTAAGAAAGGCATCATGAGTTGCCTGCGCATTGACTTCATCAGGTCCGCAGTGCCAACAAAGCCAGTTGGTCATCTTTGACCATTAATATTTCTTCACTCGGGATTCATCTTGAGAAACCGTTTGGTAGAGTTCATGTTTATATATCAGAGTACACGCCTGCCAGTTTGCAAGGTCTAGAAAGGTGTTTTGACCGGTTTGAAAATTACGTCTTTGCGATTAAATGCGAAAATGTGGCATAGGCGCCTGAAAGTTGCAAAACTCAGTTTGATGATCCGAAAATGGTATGATCGATTCCAGAGGTATGTTTAAAGTTTGTGAGGCATTTTGAAGGTCAGTTGCATGAAAATAATTTTTTTTTAGCCGAACCCACTTTGGGGTCCGACCTGGCTCATGCCCTTGCAGTATTGATTTTACTAGCAACTTGGCCCTTCGAGCAATTCTAGAATGATACTGACATTTCAGAATAGAAGCTCACCGAAGGGAGTTGGAGCAATTGGTATTATATTATGTGCTTCTGTGTTGTCTGAAAGAACCCATGAAAGGTATGGCAAGGCTTCCATTTAAGCCAGAAGGTTATAACTTCTGGACATGGCATGATCACCAAGTACATTATGTAGTTTTCAATCATACATTTGCAGGCAGGACATTACCCGTATGATGAGGTTCCATAACTTGTAAATGAAGCCTTGCTAATTTGGGCATTGTTGTTGAGTTCTCAAGCTTCAACTAAAACAATGTAGTTTTTCTTCTTGTCATATTAGAGCATACCACCTATTGTGTTTGGCTATGTAACTTCAAACAAATGCAATAGGCTCGAGGCCAACTTTTCCCCTGAAGTGGCATGACTATTAAAAATTCTAGTGTTTGGCAGCTCCATCTCCCTACGGTGGCGTCTGGAAGTGTATTAAAACTTTTCAATGCTCCCTCCTAGCTTGTGGCGTAGCAACCACTATTGAAGTTTTCAAACAAATGGCAGATGGCATGGCTGTTGGGTGTTTCACCAATTCCAATGCAGCAGAGCATGAAGAAGATTGTTGGAAGCAAATACATGCAATGGAAGGCGATGGGTATTGAAGCAGACAATAAAAACTTCAGCCAATGCAATGGACAGATATAAAGCATTTTCCCTGCTGTGCGTAGTATGAAGAAGGCTGTAGAAACTTTAATAAAGCAAATGCTTTTACCAAATGAATGCCAGTCAGAGCCCCTCACGTGCCTCTCCATCTCCCTATTGGCAGTGGCGTTTGGGAAGGTTTTTGAAACCTTCAGCAAATAAAAACTCAGTTCTAAGAGATTTCCACAATCCATCATATAATTAAGAGAGTATTTCTAGATTTGATTGTGTGAAAGATTTTTGCATCAAAGTTTCAGATCACACTCTGTGATCCATCATTAGGATGAAGAGATAATTGAGAGAGTATTTCTGGATTCGATTGTGTGAAAGATTTTTGCATCAACGTTTCGGATCACACTCTGTGATCCATCATCAGGATGAAGAGACTCTCTTAATTAAATAAAAACTTCCAAGCAATGCACGATGGCAGGTGTAAAACTTGTTTCATGGCCATTGGCAACAACTTCCTTTGTGCGTGAGGCATAGTGCCAATGTCCTCCCTGCCTATGGCACGTGATGGCTGGTAAAAGGGCCATAAAAAATTAAGCAAAATGCAAACAACAACATCCTCCCTTCACGTGCGAGGAAAGGAAAGGAAATTTGCAGAACTTTTCAAGCAAATGCAATGTGGCAGGTGTTTAATGTGAAATCTCGTGCGTGGTATGGCCTCCTTGCAGAGGAATGTGGCAGATTAAAGTCTAAGAAAGCCTTCAACATGCAGTTCCAGGCTAAAATGTATTATCCCACATTGGTGGTGAGAGCAAAATATGTGACATTTAAAAGTAAAGCTTTACCCATTTATAGTGTCAAAGCCTTAAGGGATTTTGACACAAGGTGTCGGTTGGGTGCCTAGGTGGACCCTACGCACGTGTGTGTGCTTCTCGAGGTGACCAAGGAGACCAAGTGGCACCCAGGTGGACCCCACGCAGACACGGATCATGAGGTAGGTGAGTTTTGCAGAGAAAGGGCTACTTAATTGGTGAGCAAGTTGCTGGAGATCCGACGACGCACGCTGTTTCGCGAAGCGGAGATGCTCATCAGTTAAGCATCGCGAAATGGCGAAAGATTAATGAGTGAGCAAGTTCCATGAAGATCAATGGTGCACGTGGTTTTGTGAGGCAAAGATGCACACCCGTTACTCTTCGCAAAATGGCGAAAGGTGACATGGCAGGGCCAAGTGGAGGTCCAGATTGCGGGTCCCGCTGGCGAGTGAGGTGGCAGTGATGTGGCCGATAAGTGGCGATGCACGAGGTGACAAACAGGTAGTCCAATGGCGAAAGGTGAGGTGTCATCCCAGGTGGTACCCAGTGGACCTCATCAGCGAATCATAAGCCACCATGTGGCAGGGCGTCAGGAGTTAAAAAGGTGAAAAATCAAAGTTAATGATATAGTTGAAACTATAGGGAAAAATCCAAAAATTTAAATGATGGTGCACATATTCAGGATTAATTCGCTTGAGAGGTTATTTTTGCCCGAAATAGAAAGTATTATATATCACCAGAAAGCTCTCGGAATGAGGAATCCAATCATGAAGTTTGTTTTAACAAATATGAGATATTTTGAGAGAAGTTTCCATGGGAAGGAGAAAGGAAAATATTCAGTTGGAGAAAGGGGACACTTGGCAGTGTGTTATGCAGATCTGATATTTTTCCCTCCTCTTCTTATTCCCATTTCTTCTCAATTGTAACGGTTCCATAATTTTGGAGGAAGTGCTCCAGATTTCATGGCTTCCAGTTCTGAATTTCTTGACCCAAATTTATAAAATTCTATGGATCTTTTCAGGGTATAGAGGTTACAGTGCAATATTGGAGATGTTTTTTCTAGTTCCAGGTCTTACTTGTGTCAGGCATGAGTAAATTCCACACAATATTGTCTCTAAGCATGTATTTCATTGTTATAAATTGAGTCCTCAAGGAGGATGGAATTTGTCAATTTCAAGGAGGTTGTGTGATTGTTTGTAGGTATCCTTCAATGAAGGTTTTAAATTCTATAATCAATCATGAATAAATGGAATATGTGTCCCAGATCTGATAATTTGTGAATGAATCAAGTAATGCATTGGTATAAGGTATTGATGTAGGAATATTGTTTAAGGAAAACAAATTTGTAGCTAGGATACACATTTATAGTTCTGTGTGTGACTCTGTTGCCCAATGAACAAGGTACTAGTCTTTGAAAGATTTGGGGATAGTTTCAGATTTACAAATTTAAAGACAAATCTATTTCCCTTTATGTTTAGGGGTTTGTGTTCTTTTCATTCCAAGCTTTGTTTTCATCTATGGTTTATACAGATTTAGCCAATCTGTAGTGTGTTTCTAATTGGTTGGGTTTGTGGAATGATCTATCTGCTTATTGTTTGATGCTGCCATATGTCTGTAACTGTTGTATTTAATGCATCAAAAGGGTGTCCCCCCCTGGGTCTAGCAGAACCTGAAGTATAGGAGGATAAATTATGGTCCTATGTTATGTTGTCCAAGTCATGATGTGTTCTATAGAGTGAAATTGGGTTAATTAGTTTTGATGAACAACATATCCTAATAGTGATAATAAGGACAAACGAGAGAAGTTCAAAAAGTTCAAAGGAGGAAATAGGAGAATCTGTCTTGTTGCAATTGGTGAAGGTGTCATTGATGATGAATCAGAAGATGAAGAAAGTGAGGACATAGTGTTTGTAGCCATCAAGGAAGAAGTGTCAGACAAGAAGGCTCTTGTCTCCCGCTTTGATAATTCTAATGAGTTGATTATTGATAGTGGTTGTTCTCACCACATGACTGGTGACCGGAGAAAGTTTCTGACTCTGGAAGAGTATGATGGAGGTGTAGTCCGATTTGGTAATGATGCACCATGTATGGTAAAAGGCAAAGGGTCCATCTCTCTAAATGGAAAAAGCAGTGTTGATAATGTGTATTGGGTAGAAGGTCCTAGGCATAACCTTTTGAGTGTTGCTCAGTTGAATGATAAAGGACTCACTTTGGAATTCAAAGATGGAGTGTGCAAAATAAAAGGAAAGAGTGGTGAACTAATGACCACCGGTATGCAGACCAAAGGTAACTTATTTCAGTTAAATACACATATCAATCAATGTCTAATGGCTAAGTTTGATGACAATTGGATATGGCATAGGAGACTCTGTCATGTAAATTTTGATAACATTGTGAAGGCTAGTAAGATCAAGGCAGTTAGAGGATTGCCTATGCTGAACAAACCAGAGAATCCTTTGTGCAGAGAATGTCAACTGGGGAAAATGTCTTCCTCAACCTTCAAAGGTAAATCTTTCACAACAGATAATTTACTTGATCTTGTGCATACTGATTTGGGTGGTCCTATGAAAACTAGGAGTGTTCAGGGAGATAGGTACTTTATGATTCTTACTAATGATTGCTCAAGAATGATGTGGGTCCCATTCTTGAAAGATAAGTCTGAAGCTTTTGGAAAGTTCAAAGCCTTCAGAGCACTAGTTGAAAAGGAAAGTGATAAGAGGATCAAATGCCTTAGAACCGATCAAGGAGGCGAGTCCACTTCTGAAGAATTCAATAAGTACTGTGAAGAGAATGGCATCAAGAGGCAACTGTCTACCCCCTGGATTCCACAACAGAATGACCTAGCAGAAAGGAACAACTCGACTGTAGTTGAAGCAGCCAGAACGATGCTGATTCAAGGGAAGGTTGCTCACACTTTTTGGAGAGAAGCGGTGAGCACTGTAGTCTACACTATGAATCGGGTACTCATCAAGAAAGGTAAGGATAAAACTCTTTATGAGTATTGGACTGATAAGACTTCTGTAGTAAGCTACTTTAGAGTGTTTGGTAGCAAATGTTACATCAAGAGGAGTGAACACCAAAGCAAGTTTGATGTAAAATGTGATGAGGGAATATTCCTAGGGTATTCCACCAAAAGCAAAGCTCTCAAGTGTTTTAACAATAGGACTTTGAGAATTATTGAAAGTATCAATGCTAGAGTTGATGAAACCTCTAAGAAACCTGAGGAAACCGACAGTGAGCAAGCGGTAGATGAACCAATTGTAACCTTCTGGGAACCGGTTGCAAAACAACCAAGTACCAGTAACAATGCTCCTACACCGATAGATGTTGATGTAGATGAAGCCGAGGATGAAGAAGAAAAGCAAGAGGAATTAGTTAAGATCATTCCTAGGTATGTAAAGCTGCATCATGATCCAAAGCAGATCATAGGAGATAAGGATGCAGGAATTCTTAGAAGAAGAAAGGTCAGAGAAAGTTCTTGCATGATTTTTAAATTTGAGCCCAAAACATTTAAAGAGGCACATAAAGATGAAGACTGGATTAAGGCTATGGAAGAGGAACTTGACCAGATAGAAATGAATGGTACATGGTCTTTGGTACCTAGACCGGAGCACAAAAATGTTATTGGCACCAAATGGGTTTTTAGAAACAAACTAAATGAAGATGACACAGTGGTAAGAAACAAAGCAAGATTGGTATGTAAGGGATATGCTTAAGAAGAAGGAGAAGACTATGGAGAAACCTTTGCTCCAGTTTCTAGATTAGATGGTGTTCGAATGTTACTTGCATTTACAACCTTCAAAGGATTCAAAGTGTATCAGATGGATGTAAAATCTACATTCCTGAATGGAATACTTGAAGAGGAAGTATATATAGAGAAACCAGATGGGTTTTCCCTATTAGAAGACAGTGATATGGTGTGTAGGCTACATAAAGCCTTGTATGGATTGAAGCAAACACCTAGAGCATGGTATGAACGTTTACACTCACATCTTGTGAAGATTGGATTTGAAAGAACAAGTGAAGATAGCAATAGCTATCTGAAGTCAGAAGGAGATCCGATTCTGAATTGTGAAGTGTTTGTTGATGACATAATTTTTGGTGGAGATGACAAGATGAGCCATGCATTTGTAGATGACATGAAGAAGGAATTTGAGATGTCACTAATCGGAGAGATTAAGTTCTTTATTGGACTACAAATTCAACCAATGAAAGATGGTATCTTTATCACTCAGTCCAAGTATGTCAAAGAGGTGTTGAAGACCTTTGGCATGGAAGACAGCAAACCGGTTGGTACACTGATGATGACCAATTGTAAATTGTCAAAAGAAGATGACTCAACGTTGGTGAATGAGAAGGATTACTGGTCAATGATTGGTAAGTTGCACTATATAGTACACAACAGACTGGACATTGCACATGCAGTGGGAATTGCTGTACGTTTTCAGAAAAGTCCAAGAGAATCCCACTTGGTAGCAGTCAAGCGGATTCTTAGATATCTGAAGGGAACTATAGATTACAGATTGTGGTATCCATACAGTAATGATTTCAATCTCAAAGTGTTTACTGATGCCGATTGGGTTGGTAATGTGGACGACTAGAAGAGCACAACCGGTGGTGCATTCTTTCTCGATGGTAGACTAGTCTCATGGATGAGCAAAAAATAGAGTTGTATCTCTTAGTCCACATCAGAAGTAGAATATGTAGCAACGTTTATGAACTGTACTCAGACAATTTGGATGAAGCATGTATTAAGTGGTTTCAAGTCCTTGTATATGAACTAGTGAGTATATTTTGTGACAACACAAGTGCAATTAATATTTCCAAGAATCCAGTATTGCATGCTAGAACCAAGCACTTCGAGCTCAAGTATCATTTCTGGAGGAAGAAAGTTCAGAACAAAGAGGCTGCATTGGAACATGTTTCCAGTAAGGAGCAGTTAGCAGATATATTCACCAAGCCTCTACCGAAGGCTACATTTACCTATTTAAGAGGTGAATTAGGGGTGTTGCCCCTTCAAGAGGTGAACTAAAGGTATATGCTCCACATTAGTCAGGTATTGCATTGTCAAATCTTTATAGGATTGGTGTGTTGAAGCATGCTACTCCTCAAGGGGAGTAGCATAGTGGAACATGGATGTTTGTGCCTCCACTTTGGCATTGTTGTCAAAGGGGGAGAAGATGTGAAGCAGAAAAGATATCTGCAGTATTGAAGACATATGATATGGAAGATATTGGGGAGAAGATGTGAAGCGGAGGGATATCTTTGTATATTTCCATCAATGCCAAAGGGGGAGATTGTTGGCATATGTGCAGAGTTGGATGGCATGATGATATTGTATGTTGTCATTGATGTCAATATGCTGAAGTATGAACCGGTATATTGAAGTAAGCAAACTGTCAAGTGAACTGGTATGATGGTATGAAGTAAACCAGTATGATGATATGAACCAGTATATGCGAAAAGGTGAACCGGTATGTTGGAATGTGAACCGGTATATGCAAAGTTTGTATCGAGGTTTCATTTGATATGACTACCGGTTGGTAGTCTTAGCTTTAGGGTTTCTGGTGGATGCATTTCAAGTTTTTGTGATTCCACCAACGACATCCTGTGATGAGTTAACATTGAAATGAAGATCAGATCATGTTGCCATGTCAGCCTTGTGCATGTGAAGACTTTCCTTGAGGATCTTGCATGAAGAAGATTGATTCTATCTACCTCTGGAATGTGTGAAGTCTCAGTAAACGATGGAGAGCGCGTGATGGTTTATCAGCTTCCAGAAGCGGCAAAGAATGAACGATGGAGAATGTCTTGAGATGTGTTCAAGATTGTTTCACCCTATGCAATGTGACTGAACGATCAGGATTGGACCGACTGTATTGTTAACCTAGATGCTTAGGGTTTTAGGTTTTGGCTACCGATCTAATTGTTGTCTATAAGGTCGATGATGATTTGTATTGTGAAGTTGTTGGCAAATGTTTTGTGTGTATCCAAGTGAGGAGATACTCGATTCTTGCCAGACCGGTGCAGTGAGTAGAGATCTGCAGAGTGTGATTACAGAAGTATAGGAGATCTACCTTGGCATTAAGTGCTTTTATCAGATCAGTGTATCACCCATTGACTTCTAACCATTTCAGCAGTTGGAAAATACCTTTACCGGGTAGCTTTAACAGGCTTTCTATAGATCCTTTAACAGGGTGACTCAAAATCATTGAGTTCTTCAAATCCTCTTGCGAGGTAACCTTTAACAGGGTTCTAACCTTTAACCAGGTATTTAGCCATCTTTTAACCGGGTGATCCCTAGCAGGATCGGTTCCTAGCAAAACCTGTTGTAAATTCCTTAACCGGACTAGGCTCCTAACAGAGTAGACTTCAGAAGAGTTCAAAGAGCAACTTGTGGGTATTCATCCCCACCGTGGTTTTTCCCAGTTGGGTTTCCACGTAAAAAATAAGTGTGTCATGTGATGCTTTTTCATGTGATGATTAGTGTTTTATGTTAAGTGGTAAATTATGATGATGCAGTGGTCATTATATTTTTGATGTATTGCTTGTTTAAGCATATGGGTGAAGTGGAAATGAGATATTAGGTTTAGTGAAGATCTAAGTGTTACCGGTTTATGTCTTACACAGTCATACTGTGTTTTACCGGTATTGCCCTGATTTAGATTGGTGACGCTGTTTACCAGTTAGTGCAGTCTTTGTAGTTTAAGTTGGTAAAGAAGTTTTTGTCTCTACTGATTCACCACCCCCTCTCAGTATTTGTTGAGTATTTACTGTTCATCATTATTCATCAAAATCATACCTTAAATTGTGGATCCCTATTTTCACCACCTCTACATCTTCAATTTGAGAATATGATCTAAGAGAAATGTAGGGGATTCTTTGAAGAACTTGAGAGGGAATAAAATTGTAATAACATTGAACCTTAAGCTTTCTTCAAAATACTGATCTTGTATTTATGATAACCTTCAACAAATTCATGACATTATTATATTGGAAAGATAAGGCTTTCTTTTACCATTTCTTGATCTTTCCAATTTGAATCCATATAATCTCCTTTTAATCTCAAATCAAATTTATATCATGAGGTGATCTCTGTCTTCCTTCCTAATTGGAACAATAAATTGACTTAAAACCTGAACTCAGGGATTGGACATCTATCTTGAATAGCTATCATTTATATGGTGAAGGTTTCATTTACGTGTCAATCCAGGGACACATTACTTGAAATGGGCCAGCACAGTTTGTGTACTAAGTTCCAATAAAAGCCATTCTATTCTACTACAGCAAAGGAAATTATTAAAATTAACACACATAAATGTAATGACTAAAATGTTATAGGAAATCTTAATGCTGAAAGGTAATTCAAGCAACTAACTACCACTAATGTTATAAGTTGACAAACAAGAACTACTCTGTTCGCCTTTGGTTGTAGGACTAGTCACAGGTTCTGGTTCTAGTGGATAGTCAAATGCTAGAACAACAACTAAAACAAAAAAAACTAACGTAACAAAAGACACATGATTAATCGCCAAGTGGGTCCCCTTGGATGATCATGTCCAGAATTCAAGTAGTCTTCTATGCTTAAAATAGGTCATCACTTTATTTATCATTTCATAAGCTGTTACATATCATGAAAACAAAGAGAATACTGTGTAACTCTGAAAACTCTATCTAACCCCCACGAGGAGGTCCAAACCTTTATTTATAGGAAAGCTATAACAAACTACTAACTACCTAACCATGCCCAAGAGAACATGCATAAGTTTTATTACAACAAAGAAAGAGTCAACCACAAAGATTATGGGACATTCATCATTCATAACCAAGAATATAGCACAATGGTTCCCACTAGATTGCTGCCTACTGGAGACAACCGTAAATAAATCTTGAACTATTTTTCTATTCTTCAGCTGCTCAATTATCGCCTTGCTCATCACTTTTAATGCTTACAACCTCCTTGACTCTAGCTTTAATCGGCTTGAATGACATGATCCTCCTTTCTGGCATGGTTTGACCCCTTCTGCAACTACCTAAATGTTCTTGCATCATGAGTTAAAGCATACAAACACATACATATCCATTTCCTATCAACCATAACATTCATTCTCGACATATAAAATTATCATAGTAATTCACATAGCTGCAGGAATATATTTAGCTAAAATAATACAAAGTTCGAAAGGTTCGGTTAATGTTCATCATGCATAGGATCAAAAAGCTCTAACACATCCTATACTCTAAATATTGTCTGATTACACAACTTAAACCATGAAAAACATAACAGACATGGACACACAAAGAGCTATTATTTCAGCTTATCATTTTGTCCCCCAACCTAATTGCTTGCTGGTCCTCCCGCAGAAGGAAAATTCCTTACACGGGCACTAACTCTGAAATCACCAATGGCACCCTATCTTGTGCCTCCTGTAGTTAGGTTCCAGTAGAATCCCTTCGTTTTCTCCAACCTGGTCCACTTGGTTTCTTCTGCTGATTCATCATAGGGATTATCAATGGCCCTACATCTCATGAGTGGCCACATTAGAATGGGCGGTTGGAAGATTAAGAGTAACTAATTGTTATCCTTTGTTCTACCAAAGTGAATATATTTGGGGGCTCTCTATATTGCTGCATGATAAGTAGGCGAGGAATGGGGCTCAGCCTATTTAAGTTCTTCAAGAAGGTTATTCCATTGCTGTGCTAAATGTCCAGCTACAATCTGGCCTTTAGTCTCAACTATCTTCTCATATTATTGGAACACCTCCTCCCTGAGTGGCAGAATTCGACTCTTAATGTCAGATTTATACAATTTATGCCAATCATAGTACAAGAGTCATGGATTCTTGGCCTCAACCCTAAGCAGTAGTGGATAGTCAAGCTCCATTTCCCTATGTCCTAAACTGTTATCCCATGCTGATTTCATTTTGTATGCAAGACGTTAAAGCCTTCAAATGAATAACTCCAATGTATAACATGGGGTTCCATTCAGTATCAGAGGAGACAATATAATTGTGCAAATACAATTCACATAGTAAATTTCTAATGGTTGCAGAAGAACTTTGATAAGCATGATAAAACTCCTGTGGGGTCTCCAAAGAGGGACTTAAATCTCTAACAATATGTGTTAACTTAAAATATAGGTGATGTTCTTTCAAATACAAAGCATAAACCCTCGGTGGAGCCCTACATGACATTAATTCAAGAGTTATGTCTACCACAATATCTACCTTAGTTTGCAATTCAACAATTTGTTTATCTCTCTTCTCAATTTCCTTTTCCTGTTTATCAATTATTTCCTGCATTCTAGCTTTCTCTATGTCCCATTCCCTATAAAATGAAAGAGCAATAGATAGGGTGGTAATAGAAGAGGGAGGCCCGTGAGCAATTACCTAGGGTTTTAGAACCTTATCGCTTGTCTCTGTTAATTTCTTTGCAATTCTAACTAGGTTTTTCAATCCTTCAGAACCCTGACTCCTCTGCGGCTGAGTTTCATGTGGACTGCCATGTTCTTGCGCATGCGACTCAATATAAACAACCACCTCTGCACTCTTCTTCATGGGAAACCTTTGTCTAACCCTATGACTTCTCCTTAGTGATAGTTCATGTGTGACTATAGGAGATTCATCTTTATCTACTTTCCTCTTCTTGGCCACAGGAGCAACTTGCACAACATTTGGTTGCTCAACAATTTCTTCCTCTACAGTTTGCTTCACTTTACTCTTCTTTTTACGGGCGACAACCCTAGTCTGAATTGGGGTTGATGAGGGTTCGACACTTGGTTTAGCTAAGGCTTCGCCTATGACCAGTGTAATGTCTTCAACAACAAGAGGGTTTGCAGCTGTATAAGCCCTAGGGTTTGCATCCATATAAGCCCTAGATGACAAGGCTCCCTCAATGACACCTTCTTTCACCAAAATTTCTCCTGTGACAGGGACATCACTTTCCCCAAATCTTCTAATATCCTCAAATTCTCCCCAGGTCATTTGAGAAACGTCCCTTAAAGAACGTTTGAACAACAATTTAATCAAACCATGATGACTTACAGACCATGAGCTACCTCTCTGTGTTTCTTCAGAACTGATGGAAAGAAGGTTGTACAAAATATTTGACACATTCATTCTCCAACCATGCCGTAAATGACTTAATAACTTAAAATGAATGGAGTGCAATTGGAATACCTACCCTCGCATGTCCGATATTTCATCAAATGTAGTGCTGAGAGCTGCCATGTCTCTAGAAGAGATGTTCTCCTTGCCCCTTGCTTGTCCACAATGAGAGGTCCATCCTCTAGGCGAGTAAATTCTGCACGTGCACTTTGGGCATCTTTAGTTTCAGGAAATAATTAACCATCTCTCGGCAACCCTGTAACCTCTAATATTCTCTCTTCCGTGGTCCATACTCGTAGCCCCTTAACTATAGCTTCACCATTACTAAATGTCTGTGTGAACTCTTGCGCAATTTCTTCATTAAAATCCGTTAACTTCAAGAAATAATCTATCCACCCACAATTTCGGAAATAAGGTTCACACAATTGATCATTCAACAAAGCATCATGAATAATAGGTTCATGGTGTATAGGTGCACCTCCCATGGCTACTCAAGCAAATAAAGTTTCTACTAAAATGCTACAACATAGGCAAAATGCTGGAGATCTACAAAACTAAAAAAATGAAACTAGGAACCATATGCCTCTCCGTTATTCATCAACAACTTTTATTATAGGCTATCATTTATTGTAGCTTATCCCACAGTACCACGCAAAGAGAATGGCAGTAGGAGAAGTATACTTGCACTTGCTATAAGCCATCACATCAATCCTATACTTTCTTCAAAATGATTTCAAAAAGTTTAAATTCACAACACAAACTCTAAGTGATAGGCTTACATGACATGAACAAGACACACAATCATTAAAAATTGCAAATTCAAGACACAATGATTAAAAACTATAAATTCACTAATAACACAACCCCCCAACCTAGGGTGACACATGTGTCCACATATGTAGAAAAGGATCTTTATATGGAAAAATTGATTATGCGAATCACACATAATAATTGTCATTATGGATAAATAAATTAGATAATATACGTACCTGGAAACATGCAAATTAATGCAGTAACTGAATGGTCACGTAATCATAAGATGAGGTGGGGTGAAGTGTGTTACTACTTATCAAATTTCTATTAGTTTTATATTCAAAGTCATACTATATATTCTAGTCAGTTAGCATTACCGAATCATGCAGTCGGTACACACAGAGAAGTTGGTATGAACAGTCTAGTCGGTTACAGAAGGAAAACAGTCACAAAGCCCAGTATACACCGAGCTGTCTACCGAGTGTTATTTCATGTCTACTGAGTAGTAAAGATAATACACCGAGTGAAACGTGTTACCAGATTCATTGAACCTGGACACACATATGAAAACGTGTTACAAGATCGAGACACATAGAACCGTTATCGCATTGGAAATTGCACATATAGATTTTGTATAATTTTGAGCTCATCTAACCAATGAAATATTTTGCATGGTTATTCATTCGAGAAATCATGTTTGTAAGATCGAAGCAATGAATCAGATCACCGACATAAGAAATCTATTTATACAACATGAATTTAGGGTTAGAGATATATGTGAATGAGAGAAATGCGTGGGCATATGTGTATGAAGCAAGACTTATGTGATACATGAGAAATCACAAAGTATTATGACTGTTACAGAGACACAGAGGTCACCGAGAAGGTTTTTAGAGAACAGTCAAAGAACATAGTAAACATAAGGGTTTACCGAGTTACTTTATGAGTTACCGAGGTATGCTATAGGTAAGGTAATCTTATTTTGAGCACATATAATTTGTTACAACATTTCAGATGTAAAGTTGCAGATATTTGTAAAATCTTATTGTAATATTTTGAAGTTGTAAGAGAAACCTTTAACAGGGTAAAAGACTCTAATCAAGTCTATAAAATGTAAAGCCTCTAACCAGGTGCAACATTTATATAAAGTGTTGTAAAATCCTTTAGCAAGGTAGATCTAACAAATCTTGTTACTCCTAACAGGGTAAGCTATCAGAAATAGCTAAATATGTAGCTCTAACAGAGCACTCTTTATTATTGTAGTAGTGAAGTTGTGGGTGCCATCCCCATCGCAGTTTTTCTCTCTAACCAAGAGTTTCTGCGTAACCAAAATATATGTGTTATGGAGTGAATCATGTATGATTGTTACTTATTTGTTTTAGCTTTATGTTATGTTACATCAGTTTTTGGTTTATGCATAACAGTAAAGATATTGTTGATAAAAGGATTTGAAGTACTGATTCTCCCCTCCCCTCTCAGTACATTAGCTTTCCATATTGGGCCTAACAATTGGTATCAGAGCTTGAATCTTGGAAAATGGTTTAACTTCCTAAAGAGAAAGATCTTATCAATGGAAGGCTACAAACTATCTCGGAGAATTGTGTATCTGCAAGAAGAATTGGATCATGCTAATCAAGTGATTGTAGACATGCAAAGGCAAATGCAAAAATCTCTGAAAGTGAGAAGAAGATTATCTGATGATTTGCAGGACTCTCAAGAGTTAGTGGAACAAATTGAGACATCATCTGAGAACAACATGTCTGAAGAGACTGAAAAAATGATTGGACAATTGAAAGAAAAGAACAAAGCACTAGCTGATCAACTAAAAGCAATGAAAAGAGAACATGAACATTTCAGCACACAGATGACTAAAAATCTTGATGCATTGAGGACAACCGAGGACAAAGTAAGAGATCTAGAAAGAGAGAAACAACAACTTGAAGCTTTAGTATCTAATAAGGATGATGAAATCATAAGGTTGACTAGGATTCAATAAAATCTGTCAGATCAACTAGGTTATGTACATCATGAAGTAAATCTGAAAGATGATGAGAATCAAGCATTGAAACTTGAAGTATCAAGGTTGAGCAATGAACTTGAAACAGAGAAGAAATCCAAGGAAACACTGAAGAAAAGCTATGAAGCATCAAAGTTGTTGGATGAGCAACTGAATACAAGACAACCCTACAAAAAAGGAGGACTCGGTTACAAAGGAAAAGACTCTACCGAGAAGGGAATCTGCACTACCGAGAGAGGAGAATCATCAAAGCAAGCTGGAATCAAGAAGAACATCAAAATAAAGAAGCCTATTTGCAACTACTGTGGAAATCAAGGTCATACTACTGTAGATCAGGAAATTGAGAAGCATCAAAACAATAGCAATTAGGACAACCACAAAACCTAAAGTAATGAAAGCAATTCTAATCCAATCAATGAAGACATAAAGACAAGATATTCAAATTGAATGAAATTGAAGCAAACTGACGCAGATATCTCCTTCATGTGGCTCCATTGTTCTTCTTTCACCTTCAAATTTGATGTGGGTCTCACCTACAAGCGCAAAATGCATGTGGAAAACAAGTTGTTGAGAGATGAAATTGGTAGCATAAGGTTACTCGAAAATGTGATTGATTGATTTTTTTTTTGATTGAAGAAACTCATCCAATTTATAGACAAATTGGAGAGAGGACAAGATTAGCATGAAGAGATTTGGAAGGAAATTCAAATCAAGAATGGCAACATTATGACAAATGTATGACAATTTCTATGCAAGGAGTATGACAAATTATGACAAGTTGCTATGCAAAATGCATGACAAACTATGACAAAATTGAAATAGAAATAGAAATTTAGAAATTAGGAGAAATTAGCAAATTAGAAAATTGAAAAAAAAGATGAAATAGAAATTAGGTGAATTAATTAATAGGTTTTCATCCATTAATTAATTCATGAAAGAGACCTAGGACTAAATAAATAGATTTATTTAACCCACAAAGAAGAAGAAAAAGGATTAAATGAACAAATCATAAAACCCTAGAAATAAGAGGACAAGGAATTAGGTCAAGACAACAAGAAATTAATGTAGTTTCAATCATGATTCTGATTGACAAAGGACCAATGTTGATAAATGATTAAAATTGGTTGACAAAAATCAATGACAAATTGACCAAGATTGACAAGGAGATCAAATTGATAGGCACCAATTGACGAGGAACAATGACTAATCGATCCAAATTGACATGATTGAAAAGGATGAGGATTGATGACGAATCGATCGCAAAATGACAAGATTGACAAGGACAAGGATCGATGATGAATCAATTGCAAAATGATGAGATTGCTAAGGACAAGGATCGATGACAAATCGATCGCAAAAATGACGAGATTGACAAGGACAAGGATCGATGACGAATCGATCGCAAAAATGACGAGATTGACAAGGACAAGGATCGATGACAAATTGATCACAAAATGACAAGATTGCTATCGACAAGACCTAATTCGAAAGCGAGAAAAATGAGGAACGCAGAAGAAGGACTCAATGCTTGCAAATGATAAAGACCAAGTGCGCAACATAGAAGAAATGTTAATGCAACGCAAGAACCCTAAAATAAGGCAATGCACAAATGTTAAAGTATGACTCCCCAAGCACTGACCATTTTTAGACGTCTACAACTGCCAACATGTGTAAAATCAGAAAAAGGTAAGCAACCGAATGCCACTAAGACCAATGGTTATTGTTACAATTGCAATAAATATGGTCACACATCTAATCAATGTAGGACAAAGTCTGTTAACAATTATCAGAAGGCAAAATTCAAAGGGTTTTGTAAAAACTGCAATAGATATGGACATAGTACCGATAAGTGTTGGTTTAAGCAAAAGAACCACATGTGGTCTGCACATCGAGCAAATACTAAAGGTTACCGAACTCACACAGATCCTTACCGACAATATTCTATAGTACCATGGGATTACAATACAAGGATATCCATGGTGTGAATGTTGTGAAAGATATGGACATATAAGTGCCAACTACTTTATAAGGTTTGGAATGAACAACCGAAGATCATGGAGAAATCCTGGTATGGCATGTTTTCATTGTCACAAAGTTGGACACTTGGCTGGAGATTGCAAAGATCAACCTAGAGAAGACACTGAGGAAATAAAAGAGAAATTAAAGATGATTTGGAGAAAGAAGGAAAGTATGTCAAATAAAGAAAGCACCTTACCTACCGAGTTAGGTGCTCCCACTCCAAATTAATCGATAAAGGTATGAAGGGACTACATTTTCACAAGGTTAAATCTTAAAAAGTTCCTATTTAAGTATGTACTGAATTCAAAATCTGCATAGTAAGATGTAGTAGTAAGTTTGAAATTCTATCAAAGTCTTTTGGAGCACTTTACAGGAAATCTGTCAAGTCGGTGAATTCAGGAAGCCTATCAAGTCGATATATGAAGGAAATTTGGTTACTCAGTTAAAGCGCAAAAAGGAAAAGAAAGTTAAGTAGAACCAAGTGCATTTAATGTCTTTGACCTAACTTGCACGGAGCCCGATAAGGTTTATTATGTACTTAAAGCATTCTTCGAGGTCATTTTCATTCCCAAGTTTTTGAGAAGCAGAGCAGAGCGAATCAAGGCGATCAAACCATCTTCAAAGTGAAATCTAAGGTATTTACATCAAATCTCATCACATTGCTAAGCTGGTTTACCAAACTCATTAAGTTGTTATTATCTGCTGAGTGAGAAGCGTCTGCCATTTGTTAAGTTCTCAAACCCTAAGGTTCTTGTGTCAATTTTTATCTGAAATCAAAATGGCACCTAAGATCCAAGACCCCATTGTTGTCAAGAATGTAGAGAAGCCCTCACTAAAATACTCTTTGACTCCCAAAATTGCATCTGAAACGGATGACAAAACTGCCTTTTCACTCATCCCGGATCGAGTCTTGTTAGTCGAGGATGTGAGATTCTTCACCAAATGCCGTGTTGAAGAACTCAGTCATGTTGAGATCAAAGATGCATATGATGAATTGTGCACAGATGGTAAAATGGATAGCAAGTATGAGCACATCAAAATCAAGGGATTGGCTGAAGCCCTAACCTATCCTCATGTGTTCAAACCCCAGTGGGTCAAGTTTGTACTAAGCCGAGTGCATGATGATTTCATGTGGCTACAAGAGCAACCATTTAAGATCACTAAAGAAATCATTCATTTGATCACCGATTATCCTATCTATGATCATGCCCGAGCACAAAAAATGATATCACAGAAGGAACTGATTAGTTTGACTGGAGTAGAATCTGATTGCAGAGGTTTGAAGTTGAACAATGTCACTGATCCTGAACTCAAATTTGCCATTAGAGTAATTGGTTACTGTTTCTTCCAATTGGCAAGGGAAAACAGTGTACCCTGTGCAGTAGTGGACTTAGCATACAAAATTGTTAAGAAAGGCATGAAAATTGACTTGTGTGAAGTATTGTTGAAGAACTTGTTTGAAAATCTAAACACAATCAGGAAGCCGAAGAAGAACAACTTAGCAAATACTCTAAAATTTGGATCACTACTTGTATGTATGTTTTTCTACTTTGAGAAGTTTTTTCCAATAGTCGGTAAAGTTGTTTGGGAACTACACTGACCAATCACCCATCAGATCAATGACTTCATCAAGAAGTTAGGTGATAACTTTAATGATATAATGGATGATTACTTCAGCAAGTTCCAAGAGAAAATGCATAACAGGTACCGAATTCCACCCCAGCTAGTAGAAAAATACAAAGATGAAATATGTTTTGAAGTCGACACCGATTACTATTATGTGAATGCTATGGAACCAAGGATTCAATCTTTGCCACCTATGGGTTACGAGGTTGATTTTGATATGACACAATAGAAAATTGATGCATTTCTGACATTACCAAGGCATACTACCGATCTGAGGTATGGAACCTATGAAGAGGTGAAAGAAAAAGTAAAGATGAGCATTGTAGTACCCAAAGCTACAAGGAAGGCATTAACTGAGAAATTCGGAGAAGAGTCCTCCACACCTATCAAATGCATTCTAGCCATCACCAAAGAGGAGACAGAAGCCCAAGAAGCAACCATAACACTTAGCACCGAATTGCCTAAGGGAAAAGTGTTGAAGAGAAAGAAACAGGACACTTCAATGGCCCTACCAACTCCTCCGATAAAGAGACCTAACACATGGGCATCTGCTGCATCACCGAGTAAGAAACAAAAGACTGTTGTCATTCCTAAGGTAACTAGAACTTACAAGAAATCTGCTCGGAGACTCATTTTGCCAAAAGAGTCGAGTGATACTGAATCTGCAGATGCAAGTAAATTTCAGATTGTGAAAAGCAAGAAGGTAGATGTACATAGTGTAGAAAATTTTTGTAATAATCTGAAGGAATATGGTAGATTTGGTGGATTCAGATTTGTCAAATATGAATCTAGATCTGTTGATGAAAAGAGGCAAATTGAAGAAGCTATCATTTGCACACTTCTAAAATTCCGAGTGGTCCCATTAGAAGTATGTAATTCTATTCCTAAAGAATTATATGCACATATTGAAACCAGATGGCAATATGCCCTAGACTCGGAGAAACAAACTAGAGAAAGAAGTCTGGTGCATCTTTTTCCTGATATGTCGGTTGATGAAATAAAAGAACATTTGACAAATAGCCAAACACAATTTACAGTAAAACAAAAGGCCTTGAAATTGATGAATGACTTGTATATAGAAGTGGAGAAGGAAACAAAAGAGCAATGGCAGGAAATCTTTCAAAGAAAGAATGCTGGTGAACAATCTACAGTGGAAATAGTCAATGTCACCGACCAAGAGCCTGATGTCACCGAGCAAGACCCTGCTGACACCATTCAAATAGATGAAGATATCATGGATGCAGAGGCACTTGAACAAGAAATGATAGAAGGCAATGCTTATGCAAAACTTGTCTCCAGTGAATCTGTTTTGGAACAAGTTCAGCCTTACCCACCGATCAATCAACTTGCTACAACCGAAGCTCCTCAGGATACAGATGAAGGCACCAAAGGTCAAAAGTCTACAGCAGAAGGTACTTCACAAGAACAAACCTCTCAAGCACCTTCTAGCATGGAAAATGTTACAGTTGAGACACCAAGCATCGAGACACCGAAGGACACTACCGAGGCTAAAGAAACTAAGCAAAGTGTTTTCTCTACCAAGCAACCTACCGAGGGTCCTCAAGCCTCTCAAGCTATTGTAGTGGTTCACCCAGTGAAAGGTAAAGAAAAGAAGTTGAAAAAGCATAGTTTCAAAATAGATTTATCGAAACTGATAGTGTTGCCCAGTGTAGACATCTCCAAATTGAAAGGGCAAGCACTCACTGAATTTGGTGAACTGTGCAAAGCAAAGGCCGAACAGGAGAAGCAATTGGCCATACAAAAGAAGAATAAAGTACTTCAGAAGGTAAAGACCTTACTATCAGATATGCTACCTTCAACTACAGTATCAACCGATGCAGCCATCCATATTCAATTGGATGAACTCCTAAATTAGATTGAGACATCTGGAGTAGATGCATCCGAATACTTGAGTAAACTAAAAGACAAGGAGCTAACTGCTAAAATGATAGAGGAAGTACAAAAATCCATTGCTATTGGCAAGGTAAAACTTGTCAAATTTATTGCTGAGTTGTCCCCTCAACTCAAGCACATTCTTTCATTATTTCAGAAAATCTCCACATTTTCTTTATTCATTAAGGACATTAAGAATAAATTAGAAGCAATTGAGAAAGAGATCACCGATCTCTCAAATAAGTTGACCCCCGAGCCCAGTTTAGTTCAAAATTTTTATACTAAGCTACAACAGCTCATGGCTCAACAATTGGAACTGAGGAATGAAGAACACAAGATCAGGATGGACATAATGACACTTCAAACATTATTCCTTCCTCATCTTTCATCCATTCAAGAACAACTCAACTGAGCCACTTACCTCTCTACTACACAAGAGGGAAGCACCTTAGATGGCTTAATTTCATTATTGGCTAATATTAATGCACATAATTCTTTAATGGACAGTGTAAAGGATGCACTCTCTGTCACTCTCACCGAAGCCAAGACAAAGTACAAATCCATTTTTGATTAGTTGCCACCTCCAAATGGTAACTAAATTTTGATGTTTGTCAAAAAGGGGGAGTATATCATCAGAGTATATATAGCATCAAAGTACATAGGGGGAGTGTATAGTATTCAAAGTATCAAACAACCAGAGTGTAGTATACAGGGGGAGTATACTGAGCAGAATGAGCAGAATAAGCAGAGTATCCAGGAGCAGTGAACCGAGTAGTGAATAGAGGAAAGAACAGTGATTACAGAGTATTGATCACCGAGCACACATAATCAGAGTTTTGTACAACATATTGATAAGGGGAGTATATTTGATTATACTATTTCATTGACTAATGTATATACTGTATGTTTAGTCAAATTTTGTAAAGTATACAGATTTTTGAGTAATGACTTTGAAAGTAGTTTTGTCAAACATCTCAACTAATGTCAAAAGGGGAGATTGTTACTACTTATCAAATTGCCATTAGTTTTATATTCAAAGTCATACTATATATTCTAGTCAGTTAGCATTACTGAATCATGCAGTCGTTACACACAGAGAAGTCGGTATGAACAGTCTAGTCGGTTACAGAAGGAAAATAGTCACAAAGCCCAGTATACACCGAGCCGTCTACCAAGTGTTATTTCATGTCTACCGAGCAGTAAAGATAATACACCGAGTTGATATACACCAAGTGAAACGTGTTACCAGATTCATTGAACCTGGACACACATATGAAAATGTGTTACAAGATCGAGGCACATAGAACCGTTATCGCATTGAAATTGCACATATAGATTTTGTATAATTTTGAGGTCATCTAACCAATGAAATATTTTGCATGGTTATTCATTCGAGAAATCATGTTTGTAAGATTGAAGCAATGAATCAGATCACCGACATAAGAAATCTATTTATACAACATGAATTTAGGGTTAGAGATATATGTGAATGAGAGAAATGTGTGTGCAAATGTGTATGAAGCAAGACTTATGTGATACATGAGAAATCACAGAGTATTATGACTGTTATAGAGACACAGAGGTCACTGAGAAGGTTTTTAGAGAACATTCAAAGAACAGAGTAAACAAAAGGGTTTACCGAGTTACTTTATGAGTTACTGAAGTATGCTATAGGAAAGGTAATCTTATTTTGAGCACATAGAATCTGTTACAGCATTTTAGATGTAAAGTTGCAGATATTTGTAAAATCTTATTGTAATATTTTGAAGTTGTAAGAGAAACCTTTAACAGGGTAAAAGACTCTAATCAAGTCTATAAAATGTAAAGCCTCTAACCAGGTGTAGCATTTATATAAAGTGTTGTAAAATCCTTTAGCAAGGTAGATCTAACAAATCTTGTTACTCCTAACAGGGTAAGATATTAGAAATAGCTAAATATGTAGCTCTAACTGAGCACTCTTTATTATTACAGTAGTGAAGTTGTGGGTGCCATCCCCACTGCAATTTTTCTCTCTAACCAAGAGTTTCTGCGTAACCAAAATATATGTGTTATGGAGTGAATCATGTATGATTGTTGCTTATTTGTTTTAGCTTTATGTTATGTTACAGTAGTTTTTGGTTTATGCATAACAGTAAAGATATTGTTGATAAAAGGATTTGAAGTACTGATTCACCCCTCCCCTCTCAGTACATTAGCTTTCCATATTGGGCCTAACAAAGTGAAACAAAATGAAATGACAAAGAAAGGATATGAGACGTCATGAAGATGGATGATTTATTGTGGAGAAAAGTATTACCACAAGCTGTGGAAATATTTATTATGGTTGCATGCAAAGAATGGTTCAAGATTGTGGGATAGAGAGTCACCCCACATGAGCTGCAGGAACTGTGACACGTGGCTGAATGTCAAACTATTGTAGGAATTCCACTTTAGTGTCAGGTTTGTGATACAAACACAGTTTATGACCATTGACTAGAAGTTTAAACCTAACATGATCTATAGTTGTTAATTGTATGACTCCATTATGAAAAACTTCAACAACTTCATATGGACCCAACCAATATGTCTGCAGCTTACCCATAAAATATTTATACCTAGAGTCATATAAAAGTGCCCAGTCTCCAGATTTGAATTTTCTTTCTGTAATGTATTTGTCATGCCATCTAGTATGCTAATTTTGAACAACTTCAGTGTGCTGGAGAGCCATTTTTCTCACTTCATCCAGAGCATTCAACTGCATGATTTGAGCTCTTTGTGCCTTAGATAGATTCATATCAAACTCAATGGGCATCATTGCTACCTTCCCATATACCATTTCAAAAGGAGTAAAACTAGTATTTGTTTTCCATGTAGTTCTATATGCCCAAATAGCTTCTGCTAGTCTACTTGACCAGTCTTTCCTATGTAGAGATATTGTCTTTCCCTGTTGGTGACTTCTACTTGACCATTCACTTGAGGATGGTATGGGGTAAACTTTCTATGCCTGATATTATACTCATTGACCAAAGCTGTGATTAAGATGGCGGTAAATTGTGGCCCTTGATCTGTAACAAGTTATCTAGGCACTCCATATCTTGTAAAGATTTCTTCATAGAGGAATTCAACTACCCTGTTATCTCTAGCATGCGTCATTGCTTTTTCTTCCACCCATTTATTAACATAATCAGTGCATACTAGGATATATGATTTTCCATTGGAAGGAGGATCAATTGCTCTTACAAAGTCTAATCCCCATTTATTAAATGGTATAACCACCACTTGTGGATACAATGGCATCTCATCAAATTTAGTAGGCCTCCCCATTCTCTGACACCTATCACATTTTCTAGTGTATTTGGCTGCATCTTTATGTAGGGTTGGCCAATAGTATCGTGCATTAAGAATTTTGATTGTTTTCCTCGTGGCAACAAAATTTCCTCCACATGGCTCATCATGGCAAGCATGAAGAGTATCACAAGTTTCATCCTCTCACACACCTTCTTAGGATTTGATTAGGTCCTGTGTAAAATAAACAGTGTGCAATCCAAGATAAATTGAAGCTTTTCTCAACTAAGAGTCTTCTCTCTTTGGTGAAAAGTGAGAAGGAATCTTGTTAGTAGCCAAATAATTTGCTATATCAGTATACCATGATGTCTATATATTTATCAAAAACAAGTGTTCATCCAGGAAGGAATCATCTATTGCCACATGAATGTCATATAGCTGAAACCTAGAAGGATAATCTATGACCACATTGGCTTTCCTTGGCTTATCAACAACCATGATATCAAACTCCTACATCAACAACAACCATTTGGCCAATCTTCCTCTGATGGAATATTTGTTCATAAGATATCATATTGCTGTATGATCTATGTGAACAAATATTTGATATCTGGTGATATAATGCCTGAACTTGTTAAGTGCATATATGACTGCCAACATCTCCTTTTCTATGACGGTGTAGTTGAGCTCACGTCCTTGCAAATTTTTGCTGATGAAATAAATTACATTTTCTAAATTTCCTTCTTTCTTTCCTAAAACTGCACCTATAGCACAATCAAATGCATCCATGTGAATATGGAAGGGCAATGACCAATTTGGCCCTTTGAGGACTGGCGCCTGAGTCAATGCTTTTTTAAGCTTCAAGAAAGCTTCATCACATGCTGAGGTCCAATCAAATTCAACATCTTTGGACAAGAGATAATATAAAGGCCTTGCTATTTTACTAAAGTCCTTGATAAATCTTCTATAATATCTAGCATGTCCAAGAAAATTTCTCACATCCTTTTGCTTGGTTGGAATAGGAAGGTTAAGAATCACCTCTATCTTTGCTAGATTAACTTGGATACTAGCCTTAGAAATATGATGTCCCAGGACTATCCCTTCCCACATCACCATGAAACATTTCTCACTATTAAGGGACACACTGTAATCTTCACAACTCTGCAGTAGTTTCTTCAAATTTTCCAATGCTTCTTCAAATTCTAAGCTATAAGTAGTAAAATCATCCATGTATATCTCCATACAGTCATTTGAAATGTCTGAAAATATGCTGATGACAACTCTTTAGAATGTAGCTGGAACATTGCATAACCCAAAGGGAAGAACAAAGTAAGCATATGTTTCCCAAGGGAATGTGAATTGTGGTCTTTTCCTGATCTTTTGGAGCTATTCTAATTTGATTGTAACCACTGAATCCATCCAAGAATGAAAATTACTGTTTTCCTACCAGAGAATCTAACACTTGGTCTACAAAGGGCAATGAAAAATGATCCTTCTTAGTTGCTGAGTTAAGTTCCTTGTAATCTACACAAACTTGCCATTTACCTCCCTTCTTAGGAACTATAACTAGAGGTGACACCCACTGACTATATGATATAGGATAAATAAATCCATTTAACAATTTTTGTAATTCCTCCTTAATTATTTCTCTTAAGGCTAGATTAATCCTCCTTTGTGACTGTCTAACTGGTCTGCATATTTCCTTGATATATATCTTATGGGTACACACTTTAGGATTTGAAGTAGTCATTGGCTAGGAGGGACCTCAAAGAGATCAGTCCAGACCAAACATCAAGAGTAAACACAATGGAAACACAAGGACATGATGGAGGCAATGGATAACAAATTGATTTATAAAATGAAAACTGATTACAACCAACCGATAACAACCGTGTTAAAAAAACCGGCTCACAAGCTTGCTAAAACATGCTCAAAATACAGAACAAGTCACAAACGAGACCTCAAATCTTAAGATCTATCTTTTATGCTCTATCTAACTTTTGCGTTACATTATAATGCTCTATTACAATGATTTATATGATCCAAGGGGATCTAGTCGACCCAAAAAGGGATCAAAACCTGAAGAACAAGACCTAACGTGCAAAACCAACAAGGTTGACCTCTACCAAAGAAATTCCTTCAGAAAATCCAAAGGATGAAGAGTAGATCATGGGGAAAGGTCGACCTCACACCAAGGAACATCAAAATTAATGCTCAGGGCTCTGCAAGCTACGGAAGGGGAGCCGGTAGATCACCAATGCAAATATGTCCAGGCAACCAGTAGTAGTAAACTGTCTTGGAAACTGGTAGCGATAACTTGCCAGAAAATAATCCAAATGCTCCATGGTTTGGGAATAAGGAATATGATCAAGTCTTCAAGTAAAATCCAACTCTATAGGTTCCGGTGAGCCAAATCCGGGACACACAAAAATAAATGCTGAAATTGCAAACAAAAAACAAAACAGAAAGGAAATATTTTTGGTTGATGCAAGATTTCTATGAACCAAAGATGCTCCGGCATCAGGAACTAACCCCCTCATGTCTCAGTAGTCCCATGCAAAAGACCATGATGCTGAAGTAGATCAACTAAGACTACCTTCTGTGCCTCAATGAGCTGATATTAATATTTAAATACTTGTCTGAAGTGACTTGTACCTTGGTGGTTAGGTCAATTTGAGCCGCTTCAGTGAGAGAAGTGTGGACCTCCCTCGGCAACAAGGTGTGCAATATATCTGTGGCTGTAGGAAGTTCAGATGAGGAGGAAGGTAGGGATATTGAGTGCTAGACACATGAAGTTAACTCTTGCGAATGGTGTTATGAGCCATAATGATTTTATATAATATTGGAAAGTGCTCGATATTCATCTTGAAGCTATACGAATGGCTCTCTATTTATCATCATGAGGTGACAAATAGAGTTAACTTATTCTTCTCTCTCTTCCCCTACTTAAGGCCACACAACCTGTTCATGATCAAGTTGAGGTTGTGCAGGTGAATAAAGATAATTTC
The DNA here is from genome assembly GCF_030272615.1 of Cryptomeria japonica. Lineage (NCBI taxonomy): Eukaryota > Viridiplantae > Streptophyta > Pinopsida > Cupressales > Cupressaceae > Cryptomeria > Cryptomeria japonica. Next base: position 430,214,857 of record NC_081415.1, read on the forward strand.
TTAGTGGAATTCCCATCTGAAATAGTCATATCTTCTGACTGACACCCAATGTATGCATTATATGTAGCAAGCCAAGGCCTTCCTAAGATGACTAGATATCCTCCCAATGTGGCCTTAGGAGATAATATCATGAAATCTACAGGATATTCCCAAGAATCCAAAGTAACTACAACATATTCTACCATACCATCGATTCAGACGACAGAGCTATCAATAAGCTGCAAGACTGTGGGAGTAGGTTGAAGACTGGTTATGTTAAGTTGCTGCATGATGTCCTTAGTCATGACATTAATGGCAGCTCCTAGATCTATTAGAGCATCTTAATCTGAGTACCATTAATGACTATTCCCACAATAGGGCTACCTGGGTCAAAGTACTTAGGTATTGTAACCTTTTCGAATATAATATCAGCTAGTTGTCCCATCACGTGGACTGTTTGTGGATCCTTCTTTTTCCTACCAGGTTTCTTCAAACATGCTTCCTTAATGACCTTACTATAAATGGGAACATCCTTGATATCTTGAAACAATGGAATCTTAACATATACATTTTTCAGGTAATCATTGAGATCAAAAGTTATATCTTCACTTTGCTCAGTCTCCTTAGCTTGTAACCTCTGAGGAAATTGAGGTATTATATTCATTAGAGGCGAGCTTCTAGGCTGCTGGGCTTGGGTAAACTAAGTCAACTGATTTGGAGGGTAATCTAGTACTGATTGCTCTGATGGTACTTTAGTAATAACTTGAGAAGATGGATTAGGAAAAGTAGTCCCTGACCTAAGATGAATATCACTTATATTAAGAGAATATGTAGGGTATTGGTTAGGATCAACATAATATACTTGTTGCTATGGCTGGGGTTTACTATTTGGATTTGGTATGAGATTAGATGGCAAATGAGTAGCTTTAGGTAGAGTGGCATTAGGAGAAAGGGGTGGAATTATAGTAGGCTATTGCGGTGGCTATAAATAAGCAGAAGGTTGATTTGACCATTGTTGGTCCCCTCTCTGTCGAGAAGTTAGTTACCAATTTCCATGTGGAGGTTGCCACGAACCTTGAGGTTGAGATCAATTTCCCTGTGGCTACTTGCATTTGGATGAAGGATTAAAATAATTTGACCATGAACTTTGGGGGTTATACCAAGATTGAGGTGAAAAATTTCCAAAGTTTTGAGCACATGTAGGTTCCCACTGATTAATTTGTGCATAAAAATTCCCATAAGAACCCGCAAAAGATAATAGATCAGGAGGCATACCTTGTCTTGGAGCCCATGGCCTTCTTTGAGCAACATAGAAGAGTTTGTCATCATCTCTATGTACTGGCTTAAACTCAAGAACATGGTGATTATCAAGATTGACAACTAACTTACATCTATAGTCCTCTTTTGCCTACAGTGTGGACAAAATTCTGCAAGCATTGCTTCAACTTCTTCATGCTTCTTCTTGGCTTGAAATGTATCCAATTGAGTGGCCATATTGTTTATAATATCTTCCTTAAAATCTTTTAGAAGATGGCTTAATTTCATTCAGGAAACTCCATTGCTTGCCGCTGATGAAGACATTCGAGGCTTATAATGCCTATTCTTCTTGGTAGTGGCCCTGGAGTACTTTTGATGGATTTGGCTGATTTCATTCCATGATGATTGAGTTATATCTCCTCCTCCCATAAGCTCTAGAACATCCGTGCATTCATCACCAATACCCCTCAGAAATATCAACTTGAGAGATTCTTCATTTAGAGTACCGTCTTTAGACTTCTTGATACAAAATAGAAATCTCTCAAGATAGTCTTCTAGACTCTCATCCTCCTTCATTGTCACCCTAAAGATAACATCTCCGTGGCGGTTAGTTACCCTACAATAATCCTTATATTTCTCAAGAAACAATCATTTCATCTCCTCCCATGTGTATATTGAGTTACTCGCTAAGCTCATAAACCATCTCAGGGAATATTCTTTCAAAGTGGTTGGAAATATTTTAAGTGTATGGGCATCTGTAGTGTAATCATAGCTCCTACAAAGGACATCAAATTCAAATAGGAAAGTGTCTGGGTCTTCTGTAACTAGCCCATAGAACTTAGGCAAAGAAGAAGTTGGAATGTTCTTCAGGTTAGCATTATCATGCAGATCAGAGATGGGAAATTCAAATGTTGGGTTAATAGGTGGATTGCCGCCTCCTGGAGGTGGATGATTACCCCTAACTCTTGGTGGATTTGCTCCACCTCCACATCCCACCATTGGTCCTTGGTAAACAACCAAAGGGTAATGATCCTCTTCAGGTGGTCCAAAAAGAAAATGAAGGCTGTTTTCTGGAAGTTCAAATGGAGGATAGTCCAAATTATCTAGGGTTTGATAAAGTGCAGCAAAATGATTTACATATGGTGCTTCATAAGGGTTGAATCCTATATTATCGTGGTGATTAGTAAGAAATCTACCACAAGCATCTCTTCTTCTTCTATGCATGCAGATTCAGAAAAATTATTTGACAACTTATCTTAAACTACCAAAACACTAAATCACTAAAAACTAAAAGCTCATGGCTATGACAGGTTCTTAGTTTGGCACCATCCCTGACAATGATGACAAAAATGTCTGCCTTCCCAATTGGAACAATAACTCGGCTTAAAATCAAAACTCAAGGATTGGACATCTATCCTGAATAACTATCATTTCTATGGTGAAGGTTTCATTTACGTGTCAACCTAGAGACGTATTAATTGAAATGGGCCACCACAATTTGTGCACTAAGTTATAATAAAATCCATTCTATTCTACTGCAGCAACGTAAATTATTGAAATTAACACACATAAATGTAATGACTAAAATGCTACGAAAATATTAATGCTGAAAGGTAATTCAAGCAACTAGCTACCACTAATGTTCTAAGCTGACAAACATGAACTACTCTATTCGCCTTTGGTTGTAGGAATAGTTGTAGGTTTTGGTTCCAGTGGCTGCAGGAACAATCAAATGCTAGAACATAAACTACACCAAAATAAAACTAACTCAACAGAAAACATAGGATTGCTCACCAAGTGGGCCCCCTTGGATGAGTATGTCCAGAATTCAAGTAGTCTTATATGCTTAAAACACCATCACTTTATTTATCATTTCATAAGCTATTACATACCATGAAAATAGAGAGAATACTGTCTAACTCTAAAAACTTTGTCTAACCCCCGCGAGGAGCTCTAAATCTTGATTTATAGGAAATCTATAACAAACTACAAACTACCTAACCACACCCAAGAGAATAGGCAGAAGTTTTATTACAACAAAGAAAGAGTCAACCACAAAGATTGTGGGACATTCATCATTCATAACCAAGAATATAGCACAACAGTTCTCGCTACATTGCTGCCAACTGAAGATGACCATAAATAAACCTTGAACTATTTCGCTATTCTTCAGCTACTCTGTTACCACCTTGCTCGTCGCTTTTAATGCTTACAACTACCTTGACTCTAGCTTTAATTGACTTGAATGACACGATCCTCCTTTCTTGCATGGTTTGACCGCTGCTGTAGCTACCTAAATGTTCTTGCATCATGAGTTAAAACACACAAACACATATGTATCCATTTCCTATCAACCATAACATTCATTCATCCACATATAAAATTATCATAGTAATTCGCATAGCTGCAGGAATATATTTAGCCAAAACAATACAAAGTTCGAAAGGTTCAGTTAATGTTCATCATGCATAGGATCAAAAATCTCTAACACATCCTATACTCTAAACATTGTCTGATTACACAACTTAAACCATGAAAAACATAACAGACATGGATACAAAAAAGCTATTATTTTAGCTCATCAATCTCATTATCTTGTACTTCAGCTCTATTTGATAAGCATTCATGAAGAAAATATAACTAAATTTGTTGTAGTAGGAAGTATAATAATTGTATTTATTAGTTTTTTGAACCCTACCATAAGCTTATGTATTAGTTTATTATTATATTATTTTATTTTGTCTTAATGTTTGCAACTAAGGGTGTTCTTACTACTACCTTGTTAGCATTATGTTATGTGTTGCCATTGATGTCAAATCCGACAGTCTGGATGTGGTATGTTAAGAAGCAACGTGTGTATGAGATGGTGTTGCACGTTTGGAGGTTTTCTAGAACTCTTGGATGACTTGGATTTTCAAAAGATGTATTGCTAATATTATTCAGTGCTATTCTTGGGTCCGATTTAACCTGAAAGTGAAGATTTTGGTTCGGAAGTCGAGACTGTTCTATGGCAATTGTGTAGTGTGTGGATGATATTTTGGGTCCGGCTTTGGCAAAGTGTGTAGCATGTTGATATGTTCGATAATGAACATTGTGATGAGGTCTACTTCTCATTCCTTTCCACCACCAAAATGATTAGTGGAGACCTATTTTAGATCTCTTTCTTAGCTAACATTAAGGATTATGTTTTTCCAAAGACAATATATGTAGGTGTATGATTTGATGAGTTGATGTATGGCTTTTTGTGTTGAAGACATGCGATATTGAAGGAATACATGTGCTCTCTTCTTTGACAGTGAGCCTTTCTGGGCAATGAGACCACCTATAGTGAGCACCTTGGCAGTGAGTCTGTTGTCAATTGACACTCATTGGATTAAAATGTTATCATTGATGGCAACAAGATTCTATTGAAGGCATCAACTAGAAGATATTGGCATTTGGAGGCATACACCGACATATACCGACATTGGCGTAATCAAGGTCATCACTAGCACCAACATCGACATCCAACACTTCAATGAAGCCGACATCAGTCTGGGATCCAAAAAGTTTTATTTGTAAAATCATCTTGTAATTATTGTATAGGGCCAACATTGAATATCTTTTGTATTGTAAGCCGACATAAGGCATATTATTTGTAAAGGGTATATAAGTCACTCTATTAGGTCATTTTGTTATATGACATGGAAGTAGAATAGTATGATGCAAAGGATATGTATGTAGGTTATTTGTATGTGAAAATAAATATCATGCAATGATCAGTAGATGGTTTATAGAGAATTCTTGGAGGAAAGGAGATACCGATAGAAGGGTTTAGGGTTTATGAACCGGTACAGAACAATGCTTTAACCGAAACTCTTTTTGGCATTGCAGATGCATTTTGTGAGTTCACCATTACTGTTTTATCTCAACAGAAGGTTGCAGTCAGTGAGACTCTTTTGTGTTGAGTAGTGTGCTCTAGGCAGTGTGCCTTCCTACATGTGCAGGTCCCCATGCTATGTAATATCTTCCATATGGCTAGTGAATTGATATGTGGGTCACAAATCCCACCGTGGTTTTTCCTCTTTGAGGTTTTCTACGTATAAAATTCAGTGCGTTATGGTGTTCATTCATGTGGCTGGTTTATTTACTTCATGTTATATGTTTCTTAATTTACCAGTTTGTATGTGTATGTTATAATAAGGTAAAATCTTATATTACCGGTAGAACACCGATTCACCCCCCTCTCAGTATTCTTGGATTCCAACAATTGGTATTAGAGCTTGGTACCTCAGAGGAAGTTTAACAACTTGAGGAAGATCCTGAAACCGGAATCATTGAACATGGCTATGGAGAAGCAACTTGAGATGACACTTGAGGATTATGATGTTGAAAGGATGAAGAACTTAAATTTGCAAGATGAGTTGAATTTTTCTAATGAATTCATTCTTGTTTTGCAAGAAAGGTTATCATCAGCTCAAGCTAAGAGGAAGGAAATTTTGCAAAACCAGGATGATGAAGAGAAAAATGCACTTAAGGAACAATGTCAGAAAATAAGTCAAGCAAACATGCTCATGAAGAATGAAATACAAGACCCGACTATGAGGATGTCAAAAGATATTGAGGACAAAAAGAAGAAGGAAGAAAATCTTGCTGTATCTTTGAAGAATAAATTTGAAGAATGTGGCAGATTGGCTCATGAGAATAATCTATTGAGAACTGATTTGGTACAATCCCAAAATAATGAACAAGAGCTTGAAAGACAAATAATGACTCTGTGAGATGACCTAACTACTGCAAGGGAGTATAAAGAAAAATTTAGGATTAGTGCTGCACAGTTGGATGATTTATTGGTAAGACAAAGGCAGAGTGAATATTCTAGAGGACTTGGATTTGTAAAAGGTGAAAGCTCTGGTACTGCAAATGAAGATCAGACAACTGATATGTAGAACTCATCAGACCAAAGAAAACCGGTAAGGAAATCTAATGCTTACAAATTCAATGGTAGATGCTTTATTTGTAATAAATTTGGGCATATGGCTAAACAATGTAGAAATAGAGCAAATCAAAACTATATTTCAGTTCCAGGTCAATGCACAAATTGCAAGAAATATGGTCATAAGTCAGAAGATTGCAAAATGAATGTTAAATGTCATGCATGTGGAAAATTTAGATATTTGGCTAATCAATGTAGGTCAAGGAATGCCACCGGATATGTCAAAACAATTCAAAAGAACAATGTTACATGTTATGCATGCAACAAAATAAGTCATATTGATAAGTGCTGCAAAAGCAAGACTAAACAGGTTAGCAATGATAAACAAAATGAGAAAGGAAAGAAGAAGGTAGATGAAATACAACAAGATCACACCAAGAGATGGGTTAGAAAGCTTGAAGAACCAAGTCGAGATGCAACTACATCAGTAACTGTACCATTAACTCCACCGGTAGAACAAAGCGTTCCTACACCGACAGAAAATTCAACTAGTAACTGAGGCATACACTTTAGGGGTTGGAAAAAGCATTGCAAATCTTGCATATTCCCCAGAAGTGATCTGGAGAGTTGTATTAATCATTGATGGAGGTTTATCTGGCATAAAACTGTGAAATTGACATTCGGTAGGGTACACCACTAAGCATTTATGACAGTGAAGGATTAGGGTTTACTCACTGATAAAAAGGGAAAATGGACTCATTTTCACTCACCCAGCACTCGAGAAAACCAGATCAAAGAAAAGGCAAATCACGGGTGATCAAGAGTGAGAAAAGGTATTCTAAAATATTTTCAGTAGGTATCTAAGAAGTAATCAAAATATTTCAATCGATGATCGTTATCCAGATATTTCTTTGAAATGAAATCTGGATCATCATCTGCTCCTACTTTCATTGCGAATCCCACTGTTGTTGAGGTTAAGGATAGTCTTAGACCGGTTTTCAAGGAAGTTCCTCAAATTACAATGAAGGAAGACTCTACTGGCACATTTTCAAGGGTTCCCGATGGTGTAGTTTATGTGGAAGATGTGAGGGCTCATATTCACTGTGCCTTGGAGGACTTAGGTACCGAGGAAATCAAGGGAATGTATCAATCTATGATACTAGGTAGCTTCAGAACAATCAAGCTGGAATATCAAATCATTGAAGACCTAGGGTTAACCGGAATCTTGTATATAGAGGAATTCAAGGATGAAATGATTAGATATGTTCAGAGCAGGGTCCATAATGAATTCATCTAGCTGGACCGACCTCACATGATCACCAAAGAAGCAATTTAGGCGGTGACCGGCTTATCCAAAGTTGGACAGGAACCAGGGAAGAAGATCTCCAACACTGAGGTTGAAAAGATCACCGATGCAGCCCATGATGGAAGGTCGATAAGTGTCAGCACCATCAAAGATATAGATGTGAAATTTGCGAGAATGATCATCGACTACAAGGTAACACAATCAAGCCGATTGAACTCTGTTGCTAGTTCCTGTATCCATGTTGCATATCAAATGATAAAGAATAATTGAAAGTATGATTTGTGTGAATGGTTAAGAAGTGAATTGATGTTAAATCTTGGAAAGATCAAAGGGGTTAAGAAAGGAAATTTTTGGTTTGGCAATCTTATTGTTTACTTGATGTTCTATTTCATGAATGAGCTACCGGGTTTGGGAAAGAAATGTTGGGCTCATGACATACCGGTAGGCATGCAGATCAAAGATGCAATCACTGGTCTTGGCAACAATAAGGATGAGAAGCTTTGGGGCTTCTTTAAAGCTTTTCAAGAGAACATGAGACTGAGGGAGAAATCTCTGAACACATTATGGAGAAATACTCCACTGAAATCTGCTTCATGGTAAAAACAAATGAGACACTCATGGAAGCGGTGGAACCTAGAACAACATGGGTCACTGAATTGGGTTATGAAGTTAATGACAACATCTTGGAACTATATGCTAAAATGTTGATTGATGCTCCTTTGGATGATAAGGCTGAACACTTTGGTACTGCAGAGGAGAAGGCTCTCGAGGTTAAAATTGGTTTCAACAAGAAAAGAAGGGAAAAGAAGATAGACAAAATGTTTTCCTTCATTTAGAATGTAATTCATAGGATAGATGCAGAACTAGGTTTTGGATCTAAACCAGTAGATGAACCGACAATGGCAGTTGCAATAACTATAATGAAAAGTGCTCCTAAAGTAAAGAGGCCAACAAATTTCATATCTCCTATCACTTTTGATTCCGATCCAGAGGATAATCAACCTCTTGCATTCAGAAGGGTACAAAGGAAGAAAGATGACAAGCCTCCAATAGAAGAGAAGGTGGAACCAAGGAGGAAGATGTTAAGAAAAGTAACAACAACATCCACACCTTTGACAAGGAAACCTACTCAGAAGAGGAAGCCTTCTCCATCCGCTCTTGCAACCCCCAACAAGAAGAAGAGTAAGAGTGATGAAGCAACTAAATTTGGTAATATGACTTATGCAGAGTTAATTGATGAGGTAACAAAAGATGGAATTTTGAAGAATGTGTCAAATTTATATGAAGATTTAGATGATAATGAGCAAAATGAAATAGAAGAAGCAATTTTGTTACATTTAGACATATATAAGAAGGATTTGGTAGAGATTTTGAAATAAATTCACTTATCATTGTATAATAATTTAGATGCAAGGAGATTACATGCAATCAAGAGGGACAAAGAGATTAAAGAAGTTGAACTTTTGAGTATGTGTGGTTCTATAAATAATGAGGAAATGAAAAGATGCATAGAAGTTGCAAATAGAACAATCTTTAGCAGCAAACCTTGACAAATAAGATTAATGATGGGTAGAGTCAATGAAATAATAAATGAGACCAGATATGGTTGGGCTAAATTATTCCAAAAGAATCCTGATTTCCTTACTTCTCAAGAAGAATTTGCTAAGGCAACAACTCCCACCATTCCGGACAAATCTAAAGGGAAAAGAATTTTGGGAAGTTTAGATCAAATATTGAATGAACCAGTGGTTAATCCTAAAACTGATGAGAGTGTACAAACTAAACAGTTAGAGACAACATTTGTACAATTTGAGCAAGGTAATATAGGTAATGTACATGATACTGATAATATTGTGGATAAAAATCCATTGACAATAATAGATACTGCACCAAATGGCGAAGCCACCAGTGCAAAAGAGGATGAGAATATAGATACACCGAGAGAGGATAAGGAAAAAGAGATTGATAAGACACCTAGTACCATACCAGCAGTTGATTCCCCAACACAACTTTTGGCAATTGACACTTCTCAAGTTGAGAAGAAATTAATAAAAAAGATGAGTCCCATAGAGCTAATGATGATGGCTACTCAAAAGCTAATGAAGGAAGGATTTACAGACAAAGGAATAATAGACCAGTCAATAATAGTTTTGCACAGATTGATTCCTGATTGTATGATTGAAAATTAGGAAAGCCCTTCTGGAAAGCTTAAGGTATTGACAAAGCACATATCTAAAAAGTTTCAATCATTACAGGAGATTTCTGACAAGAAAGCACTTAAAAGATTTACTTTGGCTAAGAAAGCCACTTTTGACCAGATTATTGAGACATAAAAGAGGAAGGTTGAAGAGAAACTTATACTTATTGAAAAATTTGAAACAGTGTACTAACATCTACAGGGTCTGTTGTAATATAGAGATTCTTACAACAAATGTAGATAAGAGGATAAAGGAGTTACAAGAAAAGATTGCTAATATTGCAAATTCTTTTGATGGACTAACTTCACTTACCGGTCTTTGGAATTGATGCCAAAGGGCGAGTATATGTATGTGAAAAATATGTATATGTATATAATCCTAGGGGGAGGATATCAGACAGAGAGTATATTGCAAACATATTCAATCAGCTCAGGGGGAGCATGTTTTAGTTGAATCGGTAGGGAATCCATTTTTCACATGAGTGTTGCCATCAATGCCAAAGGGGGAGATTGTTGGCAATTGACACTCATTAGATTCATATGTTGTCATTAATGACAACAAGATTCTATTAAAGGCATATAGCGGTAGATATTGGCATTTGGAGGCATACATTGATGGATACCAACATTGGAGTAATCAGGGTCATCACCGACACCGACACCAACATCCAACACTTCAGTGAAGCCGATATCAGTTTGGGATCCGAAAAGTTTTATTTGTAAAATCATCTTGTAATTATTGTATAGGGCCGACATTGAATATCTTTTGTATTGTAAACCGACATAAGGCATATTGTTTGTAAAGGGTATATAAGTTAGTCTATTAGGTCATTTTGTTATATGACATGGAAGTAGAATAGTGTGATGCGAAGGATATGTATGTAGGTCATTTATATGCAAAATTTATATCATGCAATGATCAGTAGATGGTTTGTAGATCATTCTTGGAGGAAAGGAGATACCGGTAGAAGGGTTCAAGGTTTATGAACTGGTACAAAACATAGCTTTAACCGGAACTCTTTTTGGCATTGCAGATACATTTTGTGAGTTCACCATTACTATTTTATCTAGGCAGAAGCTTGTAGTCAATGAGACTCTTTTGTGTTGAGCAATGTGCCTTCCTGCATGTGCAGGCCCCCATGCTATGTAATATCTTTCATATGGCCAGTGAATTGATATTGTGGGTCACAAATCCCACCGTGGTTTTTCCTCTTTGAAGTTTTCCACGTATAAAATTCAGTGTGTTATGGTGTTCATTCATGTCGTTGGTTTAGTTACTTCATGTTATATGTTTCTTCATTTACTAGTTTGTATGTGTATGTTATAATAAGGTAAAATCTTATATTACTGGCAGAACACTGATTCACCCCCCCCTCTCAGTGTTCTTGGATTCCAACATAGTCATCCTTTATAAAAATCACCTTAACTGATGTTTCCATATTGAGAATTAGATTTCTCTATGGTTTTTCCCTTCTTGGGTTTTCCACATAAATTTTGGTGTTCTTGTGTCTAATGTTATGTGCATGCTTTATCAGTTTTGATTAATTCTATTAATTGTTTTGGATTTGTTAATTAAGTCTAAAAGAAAATTTTATTGTCAATTGATTCACCCCCCCTCTCAGTTACCCAAATATTCAACAATTGATATCAGAGCTTCTGTTCCTTGATATAAAGCTTAACCATTTGAGGTAGATCCTAATCTGATGACACACAAATTTTTCATTTATATCTTTGAAGGATCTGATTATAGTTTTTGGAAAGTAGAGATGAGGGGTTATCTGAGTTACAATACTTGGAAGGCAATGTATACTAAGTATGTTCTACCGATTAATGGTCTTAACACTCCGGATGAGATTCAAGCCTATGAAGAAAATGAAAAAGAAAGGTATGCTATCTTTAGTGCATTATCCAAAACTTAATTGACAAAGGCTATTTCTTTGAATACTGTTGATGAGGTGTGATAGAAGTTGAAAGACATTTATGAAGGAAATAAGAGAGTTAAGCTGACAACGAAACTAATAGCTAAGCAAAGATATGAGAATCTAAAGATGGAAGAAGGAGAAGACATTGTAAGCCATTTTGAGAAGGTTGACAATGAAGTGAATGAAATAAGAGAATTTGTAGGCACTTTGAATGATGAAGATGTGATTGACAAAGTTATGATGACATTACCAGTAAGCTACAGTGATAAGATTTCAGCTATTGAAGAAACCTATGATCCAAAGAAGTTCACTAGAGAGCAAATTTTTGGTGCTTTGACTATATTTGAAGTAAGAAATTTTAGAAAGGACAAAGACAAACCAAAGATCGCATTCAAAGCATCTGAAGATGTTCTGGATGATGAAGAGAGACCAGATGAAATGGAAGAAAACTGAAGAAAAGCACTGACAAGTACAAAGGTATGTTACCCTTTAAGTGTTTTAGATGTGGAAAGATTAGTCATATTGCAACTAGATGTTTGGAAAAGGGAGCTAGACAAAAGTTTAGGTAGAAAAAGGGAAAATTCAATAAGAAAGCCTATTATGTTAAGGATGATGCTAACATTTTAGATGATGAATCAGACTATGAGGATGGTGATTGTTTGTTTTTAGTAGAAAAGGATGCTCCCAAGTTTGATATTTCTAAAACTGTTGCCAATGCATTTCATGCTAGAAAAGATAAAAATGAGTGGTTGATTGATAGTGGATGTTCAAATCATATGAATGGTGATAAGAGCAAGTTTAGAACGCTTGAAAAATATGATGGAAGTTATTTTAGGTTTGGAGATGATCAGACAACACAAATTGTTGGGATTGGTTCAATTAATTTTAATGGAAAACATAACACTGACAATGTTTATTATGTGAAGGGTTTGCATCATAATCTCTTGAGTGTTGGACAGATGTGCGAAAATGGATACAATGTTATCTTCGAGGACAATGGATGTGAAATCCGAAAGGAGTCTAGAATGATTATTGTAGCTGGAAGAAGGACAAATGGAAACATATATCAACTAGAAGGAGATACTAAACATTGCTTAATATCATAACTTGATGACACGTGGCTAATGCACCAGAGGATGTGTCATATCAATTTTGACAACCTAGTGTAGATCAATTCAAGGAGTGTTGTAAGAGATTTACCTAGATTGACTAAGCCAAAGAACAATATTTGCAAGGAATGTCAAGTAGGAAAGTACACTAGAAGAACATTTAAAGGAAAGGAGTACTCATCCACCAGATTATTGGATTTGGTTCACACAGATCTTTGTGGTCCGACTCAAACAAGGAGCCTACAAGGTGAGAGGTATTTCATATTATTGATTGATGATTATTTTAGAATGACTTAGGTTGCATTTCTAAGAGAGAAATTTGAAGCATTAGAAAAGTTCAAGATATTCAAGGAAAAAGTTGAGAATGAGTTGACAGGAAAATCAAGCGTTTAAGGTCTGAAAAAGGAGGAGAATTCATTTTGGATGAGTTCAATGACTTCTGTGAGAAGCATGGCATCAAAAGACAATTATCTACCCCTCAGACACCTCAACAGAATGGTGTAGTTGAAAGGATGAACCAAACTGCACAAGAGGTAGCTAGAACTATGATGAAAGGAACAAAGTTACTAGAAGTTTACTGGAGAGAAGCAATTCATACAACATCATACACTCTTAATAGAATTTTGTATCGAAGGAAATATGTTGGTAAGGCAAAACTCTGAGAATAAAATATTTCAAAGTATTTGGAAGCAAGTGCTATATCCAGAGAGATGAGGATAATCTTGGAAAGTTTGTCCGCAGAGCAGATGAAGGCATATTCTTGGGTTATTCAACAAAGAGAAAAGCATATCGATATTACGACAAAAGGTTGAATAAGATTGTTGAAAGTGCAAGTGTAAAGGTTGATGAAAGTACCACAAAGGATTCATAAACTATAGCGGGATATGAATCTTATGAGCCTGAAGAAGAGAAAAAGAAAGAAGAAGTGATAGAAAAGAATGATCAAGATGCTTTGACATCTGCATCCAAGACACCAAGGTACATTTGGAAGAATCACTCAGAATAATAGATTATCGGAGACAAAAGTAAAGGTGTTATCACACGAAGCATAACAACACAAGAACAAGTCTTGTTGTTTTTACTATATGAAACTGAGCCAAAGGTAGTAGAAGAAGCTTTTAATGATCAAAACTTGATGAAGACAATGAAAGAGGAACTGGATCAGATTGAGAAAAACCAGACATGAGAATTAGTCAATAGACTGGAAGACAAGAATGTGATTTGAACTAAATGGGTATTCCATAATAAGTTGGATGAATATGGAAAGGTTGTAAGAGATAAGGCAAGGTTGGTTTGCAAAGGATACACTCAGATTGAAGACATCTATTTTGATGTAACTTATGCCCCGGTTGTATGGATGGAGGCAATTTGGATGTTCCTAGCATTTGCAACATTTAAGGACTTCAAGGTATATAAGATGGATGTAAAATCAACATTCTTGAATGGAGAATTGAAAGAAGAAGTTTACATTGAACAACCAAAAGGTTTCAAGTTGACAAATGATCCAAACATTTTTTGCAGATTGAAGAAGACATTGTATGGCTGAAACAAACCCCTAGGGCCTGGTATGGAAGACTAGACAAGTATCTGACTGATCAAGGATTTTAGAAAGGTTTGATTGACAACAATTTGTACTTCAAAACTAACTCAGGTAAAACCTTAATTGTAGTTGTATATGTTGATGATATAATCTTTGTTGGAAATGAAGGCATGTGCAAAAGATTTGTTGATGAAATACAGAAAGAGTTTGAAATGTCCATGATTGGTGGGTTGAATTTATTTCTAGGTTTACAAATTAATTAGAGTGACAGATGAATTTTCATTTATCAGTCTAAGTGTATAATAGATCTGTTAAAGAAGTTTGGGTTGGAGAATTCCAAACCGGTATGTACACCTAAGACCACCAGATGCAAGTTAACCAAGGATGATAAATCACCTATGGTAGATGCAAGTCTGTATAAATCGATGATTGGAGGAATATTATATTTGACTGCTACCAGACCATATATCATGTATAGAGTATGTTTGGCAGCCATATTTCAGCAAGAACCGAAAGAATGTCATGTTGTGGCAGTAAAAAATATTTTTAGATATCTTAAAGGCACATAAGAGTTTGGTTTGTGGTATCCCAGGAGCTCATCTTTTACGTTGATAACTTATACAGATGCATACTAGGTTAGAAGTGTTGATGATCAAAAAAGTACAAGAGGAGCATTCTTCCTTGGCCCCCGGTTGGTTGCTTGGTCAAGTAAGAAGCAAGAGTTTGTATCTCTTTCTATAGAAGAATACATTGCAACATCTTCTTGTTGCACTTAGATTCTATGGATGAAGCAAACTTTGAAGGACATTGGTGTAAAGTAAGATGCCCTATCTCAATTGTGTGTGATAATACTAATGCAATAAATATTTCAAAGAATTTGTTATAGCATTCCAAAACAAAGCATAGATCCATCAGGTACCACTTCTTGAGGGAAATGTTTTTGGATAATGAGGTTAGACTTGAGTATGTATCTACGAAAGAGAAGATTGCAGATATATTTACTAAGGCATTGTGCAAAGATACTTTTGAGTACCTCCGACATAAGTAAGGGGTATTACCCCTTTCCAGTTTGAACTAATGTTCATTTTTGATGTGCATTGGTCTAGTGAAAAACTTGTATATTCTTTTTGGATTGATTCTTGTGTGCTTCCTCTTAGGGGGAGCAGGAGTAAGTTTTTTAGGGGGAGTTTTGTCCACCTTTGTCATTGTTGTCAAAGTGGGAGAGAGAGAATTTGCATGATGATCTGATTAATGTTGTTGATGGATGTTGCCATCAATGACAAAGGGGGAGATTGTTAGCATTATGTTAGGTGTTGTCATTGATGTCAAATCCAGTGATCTGGATTAGGTTTGGATGTGGTATGTTAAGCAACAGTGTATGTATGAAATGGTTTTTTGTGTTTGGAGGTTTCTCATAATTCCCAGATGACTTTTCTTTTCGGAAGATGTATTGCTAATATTATTTAGTGCTATTCTTGGGTTCGGTTTAACTCGAAGGTCAAGATCTTGGTTCAAAAGTTGAGACTATGCTATGGCAATTGTGTAGCATTTGGATGATATTTTGGGCCCCGCTTTGGTGAAGTGTGTAGCATGTTGATATGTTCAATAAGGAATGTTTTGATGAGGTCTACTTCTCATTCCTTTCCATCGCCAGAATGATTAGTGGTGGCCTATTTTAGAACTCTATCGCAACTAATATTAAGGATTATATTTTTTTGAAGATATTATATGTAGGTGCATGATTTGATGAGTTGAAGTATGGCTTTTTGTGTTGAAGGAATATGAGATTGAAAGAATCCAGTTGAAGTGTTAGAGTTGTGTTGGAAATTGTTACCGGAAGCAATTCTAGCGGTGCAGACTATATTTAAGTGGTGGATTCTCTTTATCTTTCTTTCTTCTTTGGCAGCGAGCCCTTCAATAGTGAGCCCACCTGTAGTGAGCACCTTGGCAGTGAACCATCCTTTGTAAAAATCACCTTAATTGGTGCTTTCATATTGAGAATTAGCATTCTCCATGGTTTTTTCCTTCTTGGGTTTTACACGTAAATTATGGCGTTTCTTGTGTCTGATCTGTCATGTGCATGCTTTATTTGTTTTGATTAATTTTGTTAATTGTTTCAGATTTGTTAATTAAGTCTAAAAGAAAATTTTATCGTCAACTAATTCACCCCCTCTTAGTTGCCCAGATATTCAACATACCTTTTATGATTCTAAATGCTTTTTATACTCTATTATAATATTTATATTATCTCAAAATAAAATATACAATTAAGAAGTATAATATGATAAAAAAAGGTTGGTATGTAATCAAACCATAAAACTATCATATAAAAACATCTTACCTTGTAATATGTTTGATTTACCTTATCATATTTATACTAAGTATTACCTATATACAATAGTATAAGTATTACCTATGTACAATAGGTATTACATCTAGATTTTTGCAAAATACTATATGAATATTTGAAAATGACAAGTACACATTAAAAGTATATTAAAATGTTAGTCAATTACGGTCTTTATTATTTTTGCACCAAGAATCAATTTTATTTTCATTCTTGTGTAATTGAGTATATTTGTGATTCTATTAATAGGAAGTCTACTTCAAGATATATATTCAATATATGGTGCATGACTATTACATAAATAAAGTGTACTCAAATAGCTATCTTCTATGGCTCTTTAATAAAAAAGTTGATTACAAAAGCAACTTTTAAAGAATCAGCATGACTTAGATGATTAATAGAACAATTTCGTTTGGGTACTAGTAAAAGTACCACTTTATTAAATGATAATTAGAGCTATTTCTTATGAAATACCCTTATTTCTAGCAAAAAAAACAAACAAAAAAAAAAAAACATTGAAAATCACAAATGTTTCACTAAAGGGAAATTTTTCTAATAATTTTTTTTCTTAGTTCAATTCCATTTGATTATTAGGTGGAAGAAATACTATGATCAAGAACTATGATGGGATCCATGCAATTCCATATCAAACCTCTATGCTTGGCTTTAAATGATGCCATTAAGGGGGGGTGTGTGCATCTCAATGACACTTTCTAGTGGCTAAATTTTAGATGTAAGAACTAATAGGCATAATATGAGACCTCTAGGTATTATATGTATTTATATCAATGCTTCAAATTCATATTGAAGCTTGGCCTTAGGTGATGTTGTTAAAGGGGAGTGTGCATAGCAATGACACCTCCTAGTGACTAAATTTTGGATATAAGACTTGATAGGTATAACATAAAGCCTTTAAGCATTATATGTCTAAGTTATTTAGACATATTGTAAATTTATATCTTGTAAATCTTTCACTTGTAAAAACATTGTATTATATAAGACCAACAAGCATTATGCAATGAACCTAGAGGAGATTAGTTTGACAAGTTGTAAGCTCCAATAATTTTTTTTGTAAGACCTCATATATAGCATCATGTTCAAAACATCGAGATGAAAAATTATAATGATATGACTTTCATGTAGTTTGAAATAGATGTTCCATATTTTAGCACATATTTGTATCTTTATTTATCATTGTCAAAGAAGACACATTATTAGAGCACTTCATGTTTTCGTTTATAAAAATCAATAGGTGATGACCCCTATTAATATTAAAGGGGAGTTTTTGAACATAATTTTATTAGGGGTTGGACCTTTATCACATTTATATATTGTTCTAATGTAAGGTTATAAAACCTTATATATTATATGTTTTATTAAGCATATCCCATTTAAAATAAATATAATAGAAAAACTATAAGATTATTTGTTATTTATTAATGATAGTTTTTAATAGGTGTGACTTATATCCTTTAGATATTTTGTTACCCCTTAAATTTTTAACGAGGTTCCTTTTGATTGAGAGGAGTATAAATTTGGAGATGAATAGTGAATTCCATCTCTATGCACATGAGGTATTATTGGCTAAGTAGAAGTATAGAGAAGTGTTTCCTCAATGTTGATCTATGTTTTAATAGACCATTCTATAAGTGTTATAATAAAATGATGCTTTATGCACCATTTGTATTATTATTTTATCTAGAAAGGTTTTTTCTATGTAAATATTGTGTAATGTGTCTAATATGTGTATATTTTAATTCTCACTTTATTTAATTTATATTTATATGTATTAGTAACCTAAGATTCTAGTTTTAACAATATTTCTTATCACTTTTATAATGCACACTAGGAATGTACAAAAGATAAAAAGTGCTCATATGTCTAGAAGGTGAAGTTAGTCAAAGAGAAAAGCTTCAAAACTCAAAATTTTTGAGCACAAAACTATATTGTTTAGATGCAAACACCAAAAGAACAACTTGAGGATCGTAACACCTAAGTACTATGGGAAAGGATTATCTATCCCTATGCTTTAAATATGTGTAGACTTATCCATTTGCATCTAAAATAAAAAGGATCATCTTTAGGTTGTCTTCATTTTCTAGTAGTGGTTATACTTCCCGTATTTTGAAAAGTGACAAGATTTTATGCTAGCCTTAGTTCATGATAGGCAACATCTTTTGTTTGTTTTGGTAAATGAATAACTAGGTTTTAAAGTATTTTCCTTCTTCTTGAGGTGTTATATACTTTTGTTGAAATTAATCATTTGGTTCAACATTTAATTAGACTAAGGGCAAAAACTTCTCTTTGTCTATTTTGGGTATTATGAAAGAAATATATATCATGTAAGACTATTCATTTTGTTTTATGTATATCAAGTGTATTTGAAATGAGAAAAATAACATTAGGAGTTTTCAATTGCATTTTTTTTTGGCTTGAGTTTGACTAGCATAGTTATGTTTGTCGTAATTTGTCATCTTGTAGTTTGGTCATAATAGAGGAGTCCCAAGGACTTCTATTTCAGAGGGATTTAATGGTTATCAATTCTAATAAAATTAATTTATATTTGAAAAAATAAGTTAGTATTGTGGACTTGATGTTTACTTTCAATTGTTGTATTGAATTTGACTAGCTTGATAACATCTGGTTGGAAGGACATTGATGAAGGAATTTGGGTTTAATGTATAAACTTCTTACTAGTAAGTAATTATTATGGAGGTTTAGTTTTGGTCCCCTTGTTTAATATGACTAGAGATTCTGTAGTAGTGCCTCTCTCCTTTTTCAACAAGCTACATAATTGAGAAATAAACTCCATTATGTAATAGGGGAAACATAGAACAAGAATTTCAATGTAATTAAAGATTTATGATTTTGTCAAAGACCTTAATGTCTATCTGCATTTTGATTTCATAATGCATGTTAATGAAGCTTCATTTTATTGCACCAAATAGCATTTTCCTTGTGGTTAACATGCTAATGCTTGAACCATTAAGTACTTGATCTTGAAAGGAAAAAAAATCCACTATATTTTCTTGGAGATTCTGATTTTGGGATAAAATACCTAGGAAAATGGAAAGTTGTCTAGGAATTTCTTTGTTGCAACATGGGTACTTGACTTTATTGAATGCATGATTAAATATTGAGGATCAAACAAGATAATGCTTGAAAAATTAAGTACTTGATCTTGCAAGGAAAAAAAATTCCACTATATTTGCTTGGAGATTCTTCTTTTGGGATAAAATGCATAAAAACTTAAAAAATTGTCAAGGAATTTCTTTGTTGCAAATTATGGTAGAAGGGTTTTAACTTCTACATATACAAAAAGTGACACTCTCATGGTTGAGTAATATTTTTTCATTGATTTTTTTTCCGACCATATATTACATGTGTATTAAGATATATGGTAAAACCATATTGGTTTATTCTATATTGGAACGTTTTTTTGGATGAATATTTAAAAAATAAATGCAAAATCCAGAGAAATGATTGAATTCCAAAAAAAAATTAGTAATTTTTTGTCTGATACATGTCCTTGTTTCAAATCGCTATTTGAGGTTGTCACACCTCTTGTTGGATGAGGTTGGATGTTTTTTCTTTGAATAATTATCATGAGAACACTCTCTTTCAGTTGGGGTTGGTGGTTTATTTGAGGAATATATTTAATCATATAAAACATGTTTAACAATTATTTGAGAATAATTGAGTGCTTAAGAAAAATATGTTTTCTTGGGTTTCTTTTTGAGGTGCTATCAAAATTTATGCATTCTTATTTCACTTGATTTGCCATATTTCTTATGTTGTGTGGTATTTGTGTTTTCAAATGAAGAATTTTTTCGAGGCATGCATAATTTTGAATTGACTAAACTCTCTTTTAGTCAAATAAAGTATTGATTTTCCTTTAATCTTCTACAAAATATATATTTTATAATCTACCCCAAATGCTATTGTGTAACTCCATTGTTAAACCTATAGCACTTTTCAGCAACATTGTAGTCTTGAGATTAGTTAAATATTCCTAAGTGTCCCCACTTTTTGGCAATTTGTATAAATTTGGGTTTTTTTCCTTTTGGTATTAAGTTCACCACTATATCACAACCCTTGTAAGCAACATTTACATTTAAGCACCTTGAGTTGAATAAGTTTTGGGCCCAAGGTGAAATTTTATTTGAGTTCATGAAGTTGTGGTAGCTAGAAGTGCCTTGAGAATCAAGCTATGAAATGTCATGTTAGAGGTGGATTTATTGTTGGGCATTGGAAGAACTTATGTTGCTTGTGAGCCAAGCTATCATCTTGGCTTATTTTCTTAAAACTAACTATATGCTTTCTAACCCAATGGGAAATGCACACCTTTGCTATCATGTTGGCTCATCAATATTTTATGATGAGGTTGCTCTTTTTCTTTATTTCATTACTATATTATCTACCATGAAGTTATCTAATTGTTTTTGATATTAAAAGCAGCCAAAAATGAGGGGGATGACCCATAGGAACAATTAGAAGGACAGTGGCAGAACCATTGTCCGCATATAATCAACAAAGTAGCAGCCTTTTACCTCTATCAAAAACAAAAACCATACTACGAGAGTTTATCAACGATAAAGTAATACTAATATGAGTTTTAGTCATTTTCCACGTAGGGCAATAAATAGAGAAGTATAAACAAAAGCATAAACTAGCCTTATCTGCCTAGCAGCTACACGATATAGTCAAAAATCCAGAAATCCTCCACATGTCGATAGTTATTTCTTTTTCCCTTGGCTCTTCTTAGGGAGTAGCTTTCTAGCCCATTCCTTAGTGAGGAATTTGAACAGGCCTTTGTAGTCCTCTTCCTCCTTACCTTTCCCTTTGGTAATGCTTTCCTGCACGAGGCACAAAGTAGTAGCCGAGCATCACATAAAATTCAATGCAAACTTGGAAACATTGTGCATCTTGGACTCCGCCGCCTCCAGTCTGCTGGTGATCACTTGCACATTGTCAGAGAGGGCCTGCATCTTTTTCTTTAGCTCCGCTAGGTTGGATTCCTCCTCCTCAATGACCATCATTTTTTCCATCTTGAAGGTCGGGGAGGGGAAATGAATATTTTATGACGAGGTTGCTCTTTTTCTTTTATTCATTACTATATTATCTACCTTGAAGTTATCTAATTGTTGTCAAATATCAAACACATGTCACTTTGAATGCAAGTCAGGCATACGAAGATGATAGGGATATTGTGATCTTCACATCTATTTATAAAATATCTAGAAATAAAGTTTGAGTTATTTTATTTGTTTTAAGTTATTTAATTTACATAAGGGTCATTTTAGTTTACTTCAAAATTATTGAAAGATTATTTTATTTTATACACATTTTTTATTTGATTTGAAGAGCTATTTTTATTTACTTAAAAGTTATTTTATTACTTAGAGTTATTTTGTAATTATTTTATTTACCTAAAAACTATTTCATAGTTTGTTTTACAAGAAAATATGTTTAGTTGTGTTTTGGTTTTCTTAAACATTTCATCTTGAGATTTTGTTAAAATTATGAGCAACCATTTGAAATAAAATGATAACAAATAAATAGTTGTCTAAATGTGCAAATTTTGAAAAATATAATAATATGAGCTCTACTATATAATTCTCATATTAAATATGTGCTTTATTTTTGTTTTTTGTTTTTACCAAAGGGAAACCCAAAATTTGAATATTCTATAAAGCCAATTAGTGTAAAAGTGAGTTTTCTACCATTTGAAGGGTGTATAATCAACTATGTTTTAGTACATGAGCAATTATAAATACATGTTTTTGATAAATGAAGCAACAAAAGAAGGGTGTTGATCCTATACAAAGACATGACAAAAAAGCCACTTACAATTGGTCAGGAACAAACCACTGACAACAAAGGCCAAAACAAACCACTTACAACACACTAACAAAATATATAGTCACCCACATCAAAGGTGGGTAGAAAACTCACCCACAACTTGGGGAAGGGTTTGGGGAGAGGGGGAAGAATAATCTTTCCTTCATTAATGAACAATAGTTCATGCAATACTATCATTTGGAACACCAACACAAGGGGGAGTAGTCCCCTTAGTGAGACTGTCAACACCAAGAGCAAAAAGCTGACAAGACAACAAAGCCTCTAACAAAGGATGGAAAAGAATAAGAACAATAGATGGAGAAGGATCCATGAGTCTAGAGGAGGCTATACCAATTGCAAGAGGTGGAGGATCCACAAGACCCAAGGGGGCCACACTGGTAGCAGGAGGCAAACCGTATTCTTGGGAGGAATCATCAGTAGCTTATGAAGAGTCATCAAATGAAGAATCAAAAGATAGGACAAGATCACCATTAGCATACTTCCACCAAGTGACAGTGCCTTTACGTTGCGAGAGAGAATAATTTGTGGTCGTGATCAATAGAGAAGCAACAACGACAACAAAAGGGGAGGCCCTCATAATCTAGGGACTGAGTCCATGACCTATCCACCACCATGAGAGCCACATCTTCAAGAAGAGGCATGTATATGTCAATATCGATCATAATGTGTGCAAAAGTAGAATGAACCATGGAGAAAGTGGTATCCTCTATCTTCAAGAAGCGACCAATAGAGTTGTCAATGGCTTCAAAACAAGATTTTTCCAAAAAATGAAGGGGAAGATTGAGAAGACGAACCCACATTGCACACACATTGAGTGGCTCAATAAGAGGATTAAAGTAGACTTCTCATGGTTTGATTGAGAGAGAGTGAACACCCTAAGCCCACAATTTGCTCAAATCCAAATCGCGATTAGCAGCAGGAACAAAAGAAGCAATAAAAAAAACATTTGGCACAAGGGAAAAGCTCAATGTTACTAGTAACTAAGGGCTTCAAAAAATTTGTTAGGACTCATAAAATTTGTCAAAATGTTTGTCTATTTTAGCTTGTTATGAAACCCTAAAAAGGTCATGCTTTGCTTTGATTCTATTTTTTTGTTGACTTATGTTACCTAGTGGCAAGTTGTTTAAGTTATTTCTTAGGGTATCAATGTCATCATGTACACCGACCCCTTTGCGCTAGGATTTGATTGTTTTATCAAATATTAAAGTTTCCATGCATTGTGGTGTTGTTTCAATTTATTATTCCTTAGGTCCTAGGTTATTGAACCCACCACCCTTTATAAGTGTCCATGTGCATTTTTTCTTGTCATTGGGAGTTCTTTTATATTGGTGGGAGGCTCACCGACTCAATGATAAACCTTGTGGTCATTGATATATCACTGGGAGCTCTTTTGAGCCTAAAACACTCAATGATTCCTTTGTTAGAAAAGCAAGTGTGGGATTAGTGTTAGCGGAACTAGAGCATATCATTGGGATGGATTTTGGCCTCTCAATGACCCAATTATGAAAGTCATAGAATATGGGTAGTGGGTTCACCTAGAGCTATCAAGTGGCAGTGAGGTGGCATATGAGGTATCTCCGTGAGATTTCGTTGTATTGTTGGGAGGTGTTTTTAGCTCCAACGACTCAACAAGCAATTAAGCAATTGAGTCCAAGCCTAGTATCATTAGAGCCTTAATTCATCATTGGGGGCATTTTTTGGCCCCAATGATCCAACGACCAAGGAAAGAGTGTAACATGGATCGCCCAATAGAGGCACATGTGGACATTAAGGTAGTATTGTTCAAATCTTTCATATATTATGTAGTGTCCCTACTTGACTTGACTTTTATTTCATGCATGATAGACTTATCTAGACTATTTATGATGTTTTGGATTATGATTATATATGTGTTTCAGTTACTTATTATGATGCTAGACATTATTGGACATATGATATTTTGATGATTTATATGGATGATGACGCTATTAATATTGATCAGGTGACTTGATGGATATATGTTTTTGATGGATCATATATGCTAGATGGATTCTATATGTATTTCTATATTGATGGATTATTGATAGTTTACATCGATCATGGATTTGATGTTATTATGATTACACTAACCCTAGTTCATTATTACATATGATGAGTTGATTATGCGATGTGTTTGATTATTGTATGACTATCTTTGTGAGAGGGAGAATGTCACATCACTCATTGCGAGTGGGATGTGTCATTGCGATTCCCTATCACTTGCCTGTTATGATATATATGCATATGTGTATTGTTGTTTTGTGGTTGTAGGATTTGCAGGAACCAAACTCCGACTCCACCTGGCTCCACAGGTCTGAGCGTGTCTTTAAATCCTAATGGCATGTGGTTTGGAGATCGTATGAGTTCCCTCCACACACTCTAGGTCTAAGTTGTTCACCTTGAGTCGTCAATGTTTTAGCGTTATTCACCATGTCAATTAGTGATTTGTGGCACTGTAAGTATGCTAGTTATTGTTGATTTATTTGATGTATTTATGTGTGATTTTATAGTTAATAATGTTTAATTTAATTTATAGGATTATTGGCCTTTTGATTTATCTAATTATTTGATTTTTAATGTTTATTTATTTAATGTTGATTTATGATTTATTCAATATTTATTATTTAATTTAAAATTGTGGTTTATTTATTTATTTACTTATTTATTGTTTATGGTTTATTTATTTATTTAGTATTTAATATTTGCGACTTAATTATTTATTATTTATTAATGTTTGGGATTTAGTGTTGAGTAATATTTATTGGAGATTATTTAATTATTTTATAAGCCTTTAGGTTATTTATTTAATTACCCATTTGATTTATTTAATCTTAGCCTATAGCATTTGTATAATTTAATTATTATTTATGTGGGGGTAATAAAGTATCTCATATTATGTCTTTTTACATTCCACTTATATTTATAAAAGTGGTTTATATTTCCCTTACCTACCCTCTATTCTCATTGGTTGATTTTGAGGCTAGGTTTTTGGTTTGGTTTTCATTTTATTCGGTAGCCTGAGCTTGTTGCCAGGCTTAGGGTACCATTCTTGAATCTTTTCTGCAAATTTTGATTTTGGGGGAGCTTGGATTTTGGGCTTTGGAGCTTGTTGGATTTCTTGTGGGCGCTTCATCATATTTTCATTGCCATTACTTCTATTTGCTGGTTCGTGGAATTCCTTCTTTTTGTATTTTAATTTTTCATTTCCTGTGTATTCTCCATGTCTGCAAAAATATGGCGGTGTAAATGTTTTGGGAAAAATATTATTTTATATAGTTGGACTATAGTTTTTGGATAAATATTTCCCTACATAGATTTTATAATATAGTTTAATCTTCGGAAGGGGAAAAATTGTTTTTTTCTATTCGTTGGGAGTTTTGCTATGACTGCATGGCACTCTAGAAATTCTTGTTTGTGGAATCTGCGTGTTTGGCTTTCTGTTGATTGAGTAGATTAGTAGATTTCTTGGGAAAGCCTTGTTGTGCTCAATTGTTTTTAGTTGGTTTTATTTCCAGTTATCTCTGAGACCTTCTTGGTTGGCATTGCCGTGAAGGAAAGACTCAAAGTTTCTTCTTTACTTCTTTGCTTTTGCCTTGCTTTATTTGCTCCTTGCCCATCTCTGGGATTGTCTTGGTTAGAGAATATGTATCAGATTGGAAAGAGTCTTCCTATGAGTGTTTTTATATGGAAGTCTGAAAGGAAGCACTTGTGCTTGATTTGCATTATATATTTTATTTGTTTTTGGATTTGCAATCTGATTGTTGTGAGTATTTAGTTTTGACCGAGCATCACTTATCTGGTTGGTTTCGTGACTTGACCATTTTTCCTTGATTTTCAAATTGGACTCGTTTTTCTTGCTTTATCCGCCATTTTCATGTTCTATGTCAAATGTGTCATTTATTTTATCATATGAGCTATTAATTCTATTGTATGCGCTACTTAACCTTTCATATGCGCCATTCTATTATTCAAATACTCCAAACTGTTATTCATATATGCCAATCTGTTGTGCAAATGAGCTAAAATAAATATCAAACACGCTTAAGAAATTATCAAATGCGCTAGTCTGTTAATCATATGCACTAATCCGTGTTATTGTGCATTTTGTCTAGTTGGTCAATCTGTGATGTCATTTTTTGATTTGTTTCATACCAGAGGCATGTTTGGAAGTCTGTTGATGTTTTTCTAGTCTTGTACTTTGTTAGATTTGTCAATCTTTTTATGGGTTTTCTTCTATGGGTTGTTGTGTTTCGCTATTTTGGATTTGTGCCCTCTATCATGTTAAGAAGCCATGATAGAGAGGGTTGATTTATTGATTTCAGTTCAGCAAGTTGAAATGCCTTGTTGTTGGAATTCTTTCATTATATTGTACATATTTGATTGCCTTATTATGGCTTTGATGCTTTATTATGCTATGAGGCTCGTTGTTGTTTATTTGGCATCATGATTATTTAATGTCCATGTATGCGTATGGTTGCATGATGTTGATTATGGTTTTTCAGATTTACATGTTGATTATGAGCCTCTTGTTATGTTTATGATTTTGAAACATGTTAGGGGTAGAGATTGCTTTAGTGGCGAATATTCACCAATGGCGAATTTTTCACGTCAGCCATGTCGGAAATGATGAATATTTTGTACCGACTGGGGTGGCCATGTCACCAGAATATTATCAATTTCTATCAAAGTCACAGCCTGATCGCCGTATGTTTTATGTAATTAAATGTTTCTATGTGATGCTTTTGCCAATACAATATATGGTGGACACATGGTAAATTTAATTTTTTGCCTACACTCTTCGAGGTTGCCTTAATAGATGATCATAATTTGCCTATAGGCATGTGAAGATTTGTTAGCTAGGAGGACCCAATTCGCCTGACATTTTGTCGACGTGTGTCTCCATTCACCCCAACTTTCACCAACTATATTGTATTTTCTAATTATTTGGATGACCTATAATCGCCTAAAAAATTACATAAGTCGTGTTATAGTTACGCGGGATTCGCCAAATATTTGTATACCATATAAAAATCTCACGAAATTTTGCCATATAAGGATTGGTATAAATACATGCAAAGATCAGATCTATCTCAATACAATCTAGTGGGTTCTAGGCTCCGAATTCTGATCAATAGGAAAGTTTCAGACCAAGGAAAATCATTGTTGTTGACTGCATTGGTGACTGCTAGTGACCTAAAGGTGAGCGATCATATTTTTGAAGTGTTATAATATTATTCTAAATTTATCTATATATTTTTTTTCAATAAAAGTGGGCAAGCCACTAAACTTTATTATTATATTTCATAAATTTTTACAATGGGTTCAAACGACATACCGACAGGAAAGAACCCGCAAGAAAACCTCTAGTTGTAGCCTTGAATAAAAAACTAGAACTACCCTTACATAATTTGTTACATATCTGACAAAAACCACCCAAACCCATACATTTGAAACTATACAAAGAGGTCCCATAGGACATGTCTAGATACAAAGCCAACTCACTGCAAAATAAAGAGTTGGATAACAAAAAAACTCCACCAGAAGATCGTGTAGCAACACCAAGGAGCCCATAACTTATGCCAATTAGGGAACTTCAACTAATTACAAAGTGAATATCTAGATATCTAAGAGAAACTCCTTAAAAAGGACATATAGAGGTACGAAGGAGCCAAATCTTCAGCATATCGGAAGCCAAAAATCACCATATCTGCATCCAAAAACCATACCACAACTCTAAGATAAAGCAGTCAGACATGTAAAAACCAAGAACTGGTGCTCTCCACTGGAGGATCATGAGCTGCATTTGGAGGAGGAATAACCCCTAGGGGAAATTCCAACTGAGCAGAAGCAGAGTACAATAAACTCAAAGTAAGTAACAAATGCAAAGCCTCAAAAACAACCCAGGCTTTGTCCACAAACTGATCAAGAACCAGATATAACCAAAAATCCATAGAAGCCCGTGTGTCTTCCATGGTATCACATATCAGCCCCATTCTTAATTCATACAATAGTTGACCAAACCAACCATTACCCATGAGCTCATGGCAAGGAAGAAAACCACCATAATAAAAAGACCCCACATCAAAATGATAATCAACCAATTCAGAAGAAACCATATTTCGATTACATACTGATGGAAAAATGAACATGGAAACCAAGAGGCAGACTAAATCAACATCAAGTAAAACATCATAGTAGATTGTAACAAACCGAGACAAAAGCTTAGTATAAGAAATATGAGGACAAATTTCCACATTACCAAGCTTGTCATAATTATCCACATTATCATCCTCCGAAACCCCAGGTTCAAGAACCACTCTATATATTCCAGAAGCCAGGGTAGACGACATTTGTAGAAACAAAAGCTCCAAAAAACCCACAAACCATGAAACAAAAAATGCAGTCTTTCC
This sequence comes from Cryptomeria japonica, assembly GCF_030272615.1. NCBI lineage: Eukaryota > Viridiplantae > Streptophyta > Pinopsida > Cupressales > Cupressaceae > Cryptomeria > Cryptomeria japonica. The sequence continues at coordinate 430,243,719 of NC_081415.1, forward strand.
CATTCTAAATAAACGAAAGAAAAACACATGAAAGAAGTAATCAAAGGTTGCCATCAACTTACCATAATGGCGAGAACAAATTTGTGATACAATATCAATTACAAACTACCATGATTTGAAATTTCACATAGATTAACAACATTTAAAATATGACAATCATCAATGAAAGCCAAGAGGGAGAGGATGCAACCACCAACAAATGATCATAGAACAATACCAAATCTGCCACGACCAAAAAATCATACAAGACGAGCATCGAGGCAGTACAACATGTCAACAAATAGTAATATCCCAAGTACATGCCTATACTAAATCCTCACTCATGCCAAATTCCCATGAAAGTTTGAAACAAAACCATTAAAATCACACATGCCACCATCCTTGAATGTATCATGATTACCCACATCCTCACCGTATAAATGACATCATATATGACAAATACATAAAATAGAAATAATTTTTACATCAGATATTAGACATGTACAAAGTCATCCATAAAGTGAAACTGAACATAAAGCTGAAAAATCAAGGAGGGCGGGAAACCATTCAACCAATATGCAAAGAATTTAAACATTTTGAACTCCTTCCCAAACTTTAGAAGGTATTTTAGTTGATAAATTTATCTATATTTGTTTGCATTGTTGAATTCATTTTTATTCAGTGGCAGCCCATCAGTGCTAAGTAGTCAGGACTCAGGGGGGACATTCAGACCTCATACATCTAGATTGTAGGTTGTAGGGCCAATGAAACATATATTTTACATTAGTCTATTATTGCTTCTTCAACAAATTGATATTTTTTGGCAGCGTTTATTTCGCTGGAGATGTCGAACAAGAAGAGGGGTAGGAAACCTGAATGTGGGGAAGGCCATGAGAGGCCAACAAAAAGAAGAATGTCATCTTCGTACTTTGGCATTGGAAAAGATTGTGGTGAAAATCAGGAAGGTACATCATCACAAGTACAAGTACAAAATTTGCCACCTACATTGCATGTTGAAGATGATGGCGAACCTGATATCTTAGATCAGGATGATCTTGAAGAAGATTATCTAATAGATTCCCAAGTTAGCTAGAATGATATAATCAAATTGGGTGATAATGCCATTGATGATAATGCACGGAAGGGGAAAATAAAATCTAGATAAAAAAAGGGTGAACCGCAATCAAAAAAGGATCGAGAGTGGGATATGTCAGTGAGGAATTTTCAAATTAATTGGGCATCAAGGTATCCATTCATTGAACCAGTGGAGAATCCAATTGAAGGCGAGCCTCCAATAGAATGCAGGTATAAGATTTGCACTTGGAAACATAACAAGGAAATTAGGTTGCAACTAAAATTTGACACCATAGAAAAGCATATGGGTAAAGTTTATGAAAAAAAAATGATAGATGGAGTTGAAAAATTAGTGATACGATGGAAAACAAAGGAGAAATGTAAGCATGTGAGGAATGCTGAAGAGTATTATTTTCATGAGAAAATACAGACGAAGCCTACTGAAGTTAAAGGTTCTATTGAAGCTAGTTTTGGAAAAGCAATGCAAATAGAACAATTGGGAAAAGATGTTTAGTTAAGTGTTGTTTTTTATATTTTGAGCAAAGGGCGCGCTATAACAGATTTCTCATCGATTAGTGGTTTATTAAATTTTTTGAAAGTTCCTAACTATCCTAATAGACATTGGTCAATAATTAGTGGATGGGAATGGGCAAGTTGTCTTGATGAGGTTGAAAAAGAAGATGTAAAGGAAAAAATAAGAGAGTCAAACTTTATTGCATTTTTTTTAGACGAAGTTACGACAATAGACAATACTTCATGGGTATGCATGCATGTTTATACTGTATAGAATCATGCCTAGAAACCTCATCTACTATCTGTTGCTAAAATGAAGGAGAGTGCGACAATGAAAAATTTATTTCAACTAGTAAAGAGAAGTTTAATTAAATATGGAGGTATGGATGACATGACGGTTGCCAAAAAATTGGTGTGTGTTGGAGCAGATGGAGCTTCAGTAATGCAAGGTCACAGGAATGGTTTTTATACAAAAATTGAAACTTTATTTGCATCGTACATTATTGCAATTCATTGCATGGATCACAGAATGAATCTAGCTTTTGGAATTGTGAGCAAGTATGCTTTGGTAAAAAAAATTGAAATTTTAATCAGAGAGATCTACTCACACTTCTGTCAAAGTCCCAAGCAATTTATGGAATTTCAACACTTTGCTGATGGAATAACTGATAGGAACAAGCTTCTCAAGGATAATGATACCAGATGGATCTCTTTGGATGGTCTAGTGCATTGAGTTTTTTCAAAAATATCCATCCTTGATTGGACTATTTCACACAACTTGCGATGAATCAGAACAACCAAAATTTCCTGACCTTCTTTGGAGGTTAAGTAATCTAGAGACACTATTAACTTTAGTAGCTCTTCTGCCCATGCTAGAGGAAATGAGGAATATTATGAAGGCTTCCCCAAAAAGAGCTCTGTATATTGCAAAAAATGCTACGCTGCGTAAGATGACATGCATGACCCTTGACAATCTCTATCGAAATCAACCAACACTATCTAATGAAAAATTTGTTAAGTGGCAGACACTCATAGATTTGAACAATCTTGATAAATTTTTACAAATTGGTGCAAACAGGGAGGTATGTGCCAATGTATGGGGAGTTGAGATACCAATGCACTTCTATTCCACGATCGACCCCGAGGAACTAGGAAAGCGCTCCAAGAAGCAACTAGCAAGAGTTACAAGGGAAGATTTCGACAAGATTGTTGAGACTGTAACTACTTCTGTGAAGAAAATTGCCTATGATATTTCCTCACAAATTAGAAGCAGATTCCCTCTTGACAACCTACTCACAACCATGTCTATTATGTTTCCTCAATATTGGAGCTTCAATAGTGCAACTGATTTTCTAAAGAAGCTATTGACTTTGATAAAATAATTTTGCATAGCTAGAGAATTGAATGGAGTAAGTAAATGGAATATTAGATAAAATTCATCTTTGAGAGAAATCATCTCGATTTGCATACACTATGAGAGAACAATATGGCAAAATGGAGAACCCACACGAAGAGGGATCATAACAAGGCTTTGGAAATATATAGCTAGGAATGCAACATTGCGTGATTCAATGCCAGAATATTTGAAGCTTGCTGATTTATGTCTTACCATGATATTGGGTTTGGTGGAAGATGAGAGAGTTTTTAGTGCTTTGGGGTTCCTAAAATCAAAGCTAAGAAACAAACTAGACAAAAATTTGGAAAATTTCTTGAGGCTCTATACATCTAGGCATGATGCCCACACTTTTCCTTACGATAGGGCACTGCAAATCTGGAGGTCCAAATGTGAAAGAAGAGGTTTGGGAAACACTTCAAACCAAAGTGCTAGTGGGACTATTGACTCATGTACTGGACCTATTGGTTTCATTCAGATGCAATTCAACGAAGGTATGTAGACTCAGAGTGAAGAAACCACATACAAGAATCAAGAAAGCTCTGAATTTGATGAGGATGAATGACAACTGTAAGAGATTGGTATTTATTAATCTTATTACTGTATCTCATCATTCATATTACAAAATCATATCATTAATAATTATGGTTGATAACTTGATGATATTTTATGAGTCTGTTAACTTTTTGCAGTTAGAACTTAGAATTTAATATTGATTTGTAATTGTATTTTTAGCTTTTGATTTCCAGATTTAAAATAGCATAATAAAAGACCTTGATGTGTTTATTGATACAGAGATGTTTATTTAGACATGTTTGAGAACTTAGATTTTTATTAATTCTTTCAAAATATAGGCTTATAGCCATATGATACAATTCATTCAATAGTAATACACCAATCTATGTGATTCTCCATGCAAATTGCAAAAGTGAAAACAAATTTTCAGAACCCTTTCCAAATGACCATGAATTCCCTTTTATAGAAACAAGGGAGCAACAACAACTCTTGTGTGATTCTCTAATGTCCATGAAAAAGTGAATACAAAGTTTCAGAACCCTTTGCAAATGACCTTGAATTCCCTTTTATAGAAACAAGGGAGCAACAACAACTTCAGGTCAAATTGCAAGTTTGCAACATGTGAAGACTCAACATCAAAATCACAAACTCAGCACAGATTTACATGGTCATCACAGGCCAGATTAGAAATTTAACAATTGCTACATGTCTAATGTCTCCTATTCAAAAACTAGAGTTCAAAATTAAATATTAATTCACGCCATGATAAATTAAATATAGATAATAGCAGTGCCTGAAACCTAGTAATCTGAAATAGAGAAATGCATAAATATTAAAGCTTGGGAGAATTTGAGAACACAAATTTACTGGCTGAAGTTTTGCACTGTGCATCATAGATTCATAGGCTTGATTAGAAAATTAGCAATAGCGAGTGCTGAATTTTTCCTATTCACAAAACAAAGTTATTTCAAGCGATACCAAATTTCAAACAGAACAAACATAAAACCTTGAAATTAAGAGTAAAAGAAGAAAATTGTGCAATACATACTATGATTCTTAAGATTTCTGTGCCAGTTTTTGTAGGGTGATCCACTCTTCATCTAATACAAGGTCAATATTCTATAAACTATGGAAAGTCAACTGCAACTTCGTCAACAATCCATATTTAGAAGATTGAATTCACATCACTGTTTCATCCAATACCAAATTTAGAGTTGTAAATGGTTGGATGAATTCCAAAAAGCTTTGGGGAGTTGTGTCCTTAGGAAGCAAGTCTAAATCAAACTTCATTTTTATCTCCATGCTTGTTTTGTAAGCTTCTTTTCCAATGAATTTATTTGATGGGTCAACGGTCTTAGGCAAACCAAGTTTAATCAAATTATTTTTCTTTTCTTGCAGCTTCAATATCTTTTTGCCTCATTTTTCCATAACTTCTGATGTTTCCCTTAGTTTCTGGCATTTTTGAATGATAGATGATGTCTTAATTGTGGCATCAGTGCGGCTCTTAATTCTCTTGGATGCCAACTAGCTGTCACTGGTACTGTAGACTACTTGCAGAATCTCTTCTTTTGAATAAACATGTATGCTCTTCTCAAAGTGCCCTTTGATTTTCATATAAATTACTCTTAGACTTTCATTCAATTCAAACCATTCACACAACTTGTCACTCCTCTGCATTATTTTCCACCAAATATTTTCTTGTATATACTTTATTGTATTTTTCATATTATCTTTCAATCTATCCTCCAAAGTTTTTATTTTATCATTTGCATTGTTCAGGTCTTCTTTCATTTGTGCACATTTTTTTCTTTCTTCCTCTATGTTGGGACTGATTAAAATTGAGTCAAATTTTAGAGGCCCATTTCAAAATTTTGCTCTGCATGTCAGAAAAGCACCTAAATAAGTCAGTTTGAATGCCTAGTTAGCAAGGGGGTAGAGTGGAGCCAGTTGATTTTCAGAGGGAAAGGCTCAAGATTCATGTCCCACACCTTTCATTTGGCCTATTCAGTGATGTGCAACTTTCAGAATTCAATTTGGAGAAGTTTATGAGGTACCTAGTTTGAGGGGTGAGCTGAAAGTGCATTTTAGGCACAAATGCAAATTTTATTGAGTAGCCTACTTTGGGTGTTTATATCTTTTGCCATGTTTATTATCATGAATAATTTCAAAATGGATTGAATTTTATGCATAAATGTGAGTCAACATGCAAAATTTCAAGTCCTTATGAATTCGTTTGCTCAGTTTTCAAAGCTCAATCCGTTTGTAGTTTGTGATGTTTGCACAAGTGTAAAAATGTCCTGGTGAGCGTCATGTCAGAATGTTTGTTCCGGGCTAATGTTGGTATAAATGGTGAGCTATGTTTCAAATTTCAAGGCTCTACCAATCCGTTTGATCGGTTTTCAAAAGAGCTCATTTTGCCATAAAATTTAGTTATCCGCACTCCAGTGTTATATCAGTTAATGTAGCCGTTTTGGTGAGCGCACCATTTGCATCCTGTCAGTCTGGTGATCGAACTGAGAATTCAAAGATTTAATATGTACTTTAAGGTACCTATGTTTCAAATTTGAGGACCCACAGAGGTCTTTTGATATTTTTGAGAAAGGCATCATGTGTTGCCAGAACATTGACTTCATCAGGTCCGCAGTGTCGACAAAGCCAGTTGGCCATTTTTGGAAATTAATATCTTTTCGCTCGGGACTCATCTTGAGAAACCGTTTGGTAGATGTCATCCTTATATATCAAAGTACATGCATGTCAGATGGCGAGCTCCGGAAAGGTGTTTTGACAGGTTTGAAAATTACGTCTTAGCGATTAAATGCGAAAATTGTGGCGTAATTGCCTGAAGGATGTAAAATACAATTTTATGATCCAAAAATGGTGCCGATCGATTCCAGAGGTGTGTTTGAGGTCCGTGAAGCATTCCAGGGGTCAGTTGCATGAAAACGATTTTTTTTTTAGTCGGACCCACTTTGGGGCCCGACTTGGCTCATGCCTGTGCATTAATTTTGTGACAGAATGGTTTTCATTTCATGGAATTTCAACTTCTAGACATAATCGAGGAAGTGATTAATGCTATTGGCTTACTCAAGGTTGAATGTTCTACAGTGGTGTATTAGAGATTCCAATCTTTTTAAAAAAAAAAAAACTTATGCAATGGAAGCCGATGGTCTTGGAATAGATGTTTGAAACATCAAAAACTCCATGCAATGACATTATGGTAGCTGGAGTGTGGTACGTGGGTCTTCATGTGTGCTCTTTGATTGCAAGTGTGGTGTGGATCTCCTTTCCTTAGTCTTCCTTGCTATGTAGAGAGCAAATTTGGGAAAATAAATTGAAATCATCAAGCAAATGCAATATGGCAGATTTGATGCCAAATCTCCCATACAACATGTAAAAACCCAGCCAAAGCAAAGAAGTGGCAGCGTGGCATGTAAGGAAATGTAAAAATTTCAAACCAAATGCAAATTTCCTCCTCTCTACATGCATAAGTAAAGGGCATTCAAAGTTTCAAACAAATGCACAGATCGTGGCAGCTGGGAAAGGTTTAATAAACCTTAAACTTAATGAAATTGCAGTTGCATACTAGCACTCTCCCTCCCACGTGTGAGCAGCACCAAGGGAACTTCAACAAATTGTAAATTGGTAGTCTTCTCCTCCTTGCCATGAGCTTTTGGCAGGTGTGTGAGCTTTTGTGAGGTGGGTGACTGCAGAAGGAGGTTTAATGGCATTCAAAACCTTCAAGTTAATGCAATTAGCAGCAAACAAAAGCTTTAGCCAATGCAAAGGGCAGTTTTGAAACCTTCAAGAAATGTAGAAGCTTTCAAGCAAGTGCAATAAATCCACAATATTTGCTAGCTCCTCCCTCACGGTGCTTTTTGGGCATTGGAGTTTGAAGGTTTCAAAACCTTAAATGCAAAACGCCATTGAAGAACACTCAGAAATCTTAAAAAATACACAGTCCCAGGCTTAATGTTTTAATCCCACATTGGCTGGGAAGTGGTATTTTTTAATCTTTATAAGCAAAAACGCATAGTAGTAATATGTCTAAGCCATAAAGGCTTTTGACGGATGGTGCCCGATGGTGCCCAAGGTGGGCCCACGCGTGAGCACGGATCCCGAGGCTATGGAGGAGTTGACTGGATGGCAACTAGGTGGACCCCACATAGGCACACTTCTCGAGGCAGGCAGGCAAAATTTTGCAGAGAAAGGTCGGGTTAACGAGTGAGCAAGTTCGAGATGGATCGATGGTGCGCGCTATTTCGCGAAAGGAAGATGCACGCGAGTTACACCCTGCGAAATAGCGAAAGTGAACGAGAGCTGTCCACGTGTCATGATAGGTGGCAGTCCAGTGGTGATGACATGGCATTGAGGTGGTGTACACGTGGCAGCCAAGTGGCAGTGACAAAGCAGATGATGTGGCAGTGATGAGGTGTCATCCCAGGTGGCGTCCGATCAACCCCATTGACCAATCAGAGGCCGCCATGTGGCAAGGCGTCAGAGCACAAATGGAGGCAAAAAATCAAAATTAAAATGAATAAATGATATAGTTCTGACTATATTAAAATTCAAAATATTTAAATGACTGAGCACAAATGGGAATTAATTCGCCCAGGGTCTAAATTTTGGCCAAAATATAAAGTATTATATATCACCGAAAAACTCTCGGAGTGAGGAATCTGATTATGAGGTTAATTTTGACAAATGTGGGATATTTTGGAGGCAGTTTCCATGGGAACAAAATTCAGTTAGAGAGGAGACACTTGGCAATTCAGTTGCAGATTTGATTTGGTTCCCTCTCCCTTTTATTTCCAATTCTTCTCAGTTGTAAGGGTTCCAAAAATTTGGAAAATGCTCCAGATTTGATGGTTTCCACTTTCTGAATGTCTTGACCCAAGTTTGTAAATGCTTTTGTTTGGTTTCAGGGTATAGAGATTGCAGGGCAATGTTATGAATGTGGTTTTAGTTGTAGGTCTTACTTGTGTCAGGCATGAGTAAATTTCCCATGATATTGTCTCTATGTATGCATTTAATTGTTATGAATTGAATCCTCAAGGAGGCTTATAATTTTTCATCTCAAGGAGATTGTATGATTGTTTGTAGACATTCTTCAATGAAGAGTTTAAATTCTATAATCAGTCATAAACAATGGAATGTGTCCCAGATTTGATAATTTTGTGAATGGATTGAGTAATGCATTAGTACAAGGTATTAGTGCAGGGATATGTTGTAAGGAAAACCAAACTTGCATCTGTGATTTGTATTTGTAGTTATGTGTGTGTGACTCTGTTTCCCGATGAACAAGGCATTGGTCTTTGATAGATTTGGGGAAGGTTTCAGATCAACATTTAAAAGATAAATCTAATTTCCCTTCATGTTTAGGGGTGTTTGTGTTCCATTCTTTCTAAGCTCTGTTTCATCCTATTGTTTGTACAGATCTAGCCAATCTGTAATGTTTCCTAACATGTTGAGCTTGTGAAATGATCTATCTGCTTAGTGTTGATGCAGTTATGTGTCTGTAATTGTTGTATTTAGTGCATCAAAAGGGTGTCCCCCCCTAGGTCTAGCAGAACCTGAAGTGCAGGAGGATCAATTAGGGTCCTATGTTATGTTGTCCAAGCCTTGATGTGTTTTGTAGACTGAAATTGGCCATTTCATAGAAAGATTTGCAGGTGTTCTTGGGTTATCACTTTTGGTGAACAACACTCTACTTCCTCTTGCAAATGTTTTTCTTTTTCCTTCCCACAATCCAATAGGTCCTGTGTTTTTCTTATTTTGGCAACAACAAACTCATAAATTTTGTATAATTTTTTAAAACTAGCTCTTTCCTCATCAATTGTTTTATTGCTTTTAGCCAGTTTTTCTGCCAGGTCCTTCAATTTTGCATCCATCTTCTACTGCTATGCAATTTCTACTACAGAGCCCGAATTTTTTATCCTTTTTTGTAAATCATTGCACTTGTTATTTGCTGCTTTCCTCCTTGTTTTTTTTCATTTGCCAGGTTTGCCTGTAACTTTTCTATTTGTTTTTCTAGTTTATTTTTTCTCTCCACCTTTAGCAGTGAATTGTAGACCACTTTGTTAGTCCTTTTTGACACACTAATTTTGTCCACATTATGTACTTTGGAAAAATCCATTTGGAGGGTACTAAGTTGAAATTCAGCGGGATCCATTTGACCATGTGGTGGATTTTTATCTTTAGTTTTGGTCGGGGGCATAACAACCATGAACTCCATCATATATTTCTGTGGGGAATATGTTGGAAATACCCTGTTCCTTGAAGGCTGTTCGTCTAAAAATTCAGTCAAGGCACCCCTATGAAATGGTTTCTTTTTTTCTTTATTTGCTTTTGTTGCATGTTCATATTTTTCATAGTAATCATGAAAATGAAAATTTGGGCTTGCCGAAGCAATTGAATGTTTCAAAGGTGACATAGGAATAACAGAGGCTCCAGTTCCACTTATGCCTGTGGTTTTAACTAATGCTTGACTAGGATTACCAACAACAATTCTTGATCCTGTCCCACTCCCACTGACACTTTCATGTGTAGTTTTCATAATCTTTTGAGGTGTGTGATCTGAAGCTGCAAATGATTGTTTTGTAGTGTTAGTGCACTTGATATAAGATTCTAAATAGTATGAGTATCTACCACTAGTGGCCTCTTGTGAGAGATATTTTGTTGTAGCCCTTGTCCAACACCAAGACAACTAGTATAGTAGTAGTACCTATTCCAAACCCACCAATCATAGTGGCACTTGACTAAATAATAATGGGAATACTATCCCCAAATTCCCCACCCGTGGCAGTGGCACTTGATTCACCACCAATGGGAATACCATGATGTGGTGGTGGTTGTGGATTTGAACCTAAAACAAATGTAGGTGGATCCTGAGGGTAATGAGTAGTACCTATCCATGATGAATATGAAGAATCAAGTCCAATGACTAGTTTAACATGAGCTTTTGATTTTGAATCTGATGGAAGTTGTACCTGAAGTGGATACTAAATGCCCTCTCCTCTGGGACCTAGACCACCACCTTCAAAACCCATTTTTTACACAATGCTTGCCCCTTTTCTATATTTTTCTTTCATGGACTCATTGACTCCACCTAATATTTTAGGGACTGTAGTAGTTGTTGTAGTGGGCTCAACCTCATACTCATCATCATCTTCCCTCCCATCATATGTTGTTGTGGGATGCTCCATATTCCACAATTTGCTAAACTCTTCATCCTCGTCGATGTTCTCAAATTTTGCACTAGTCTTTGGCTCATCGAGATTCTTCCTCATAGTCCAAAAATCATTTATTTTGGTTTGAGTCCAAAAACTATCTTTACATTCTTGCTGAATTGATTTGGGAATAGATTTGTTAGATGGATTAGTAGATTTTTGGTAGAAATTGTAGGACCTCCTATTTTGGATGCCCTGGCCCTCCTCTGTTGTCCTCTGTGTGTGAAATACCATAATTTGTGATGAAATTTCTTCTGTTGAAATGTTATTGTCAGTTGCAATTTTCTCCATCTCTTTTTTGACCTCATCCTAGGAGTCCATGTTTCTAAGCTTTTCTAGCAATGGTTTACTTTCATGTTGACATGAAGCTGAAGAGTTCCCATTTTTCTTAAGTCTTGCTTGAACTACATCGATTGGATCATACTGCCAAAGACCCTCATCACCAAAATTAAAAACTGACAAAAAATCATGTGCTTCATTGACTGCTTTTCTCTCAAATGTGAACCCTCCACATGAGAAAGGCAAGGAAGGAAATATGCTCTTCTTTTGCTAACCATGGAAGTGCCTATCTATTCTCTCTAATTTCTATACACATTCCAATACAAATACCCTCTGTCACATGTATTGGAAGTCTATAAGGTTTTACTACCGATCCATAAAACTTTAACACAGTGAATTCTTCCTTGAAGAACCAGTCATCCAATTCTATTTGACTTCTGAGTTGAATGCAATCTCTACAAGACACAGGCAACCTAGGCATTGGAGTGCTTGTAATTTCATTATACATTGGTGCCAAAAAGAAGTCTACAAAATGGTTGTAGTTCTTTCTATTATCATGCATCGTTATCTTTGGCATCCATTCATATATTGGACACTCTGTTCTCTTCCCAGTCTTCTCATCAATCTTATAGTTCACAATTTGAAGATTGTTGGTCTCGAATATTGCACGATACATGGATATAAGGAGATATCACAATATGATGAGAACCTAAATGTCTTATAGGAACCTTTTTGGATCATTAGTAATTGTTTTTGCATGGATTGAACAATGTGCTCAATAAAGTTATATCTTACTGGCTGACCTACATAATGGATATTATAAATCATTTCAAGAAGGCTTGCACCCACTTCCCTATCATTTTCCGATCCCATGCAAAATGACAAGAAGGAAATAGTATCCCCAACCCATGGAACAAAAATGTTAGAATCATAAGGAGGCTTATGATTCTGATCCAACAAAATAACAGTACCACTCTTTATTAGAGCTTTGATAAATGAATCTCTACGACTTGGATCGAGACTCTCATAATTCTCTGCCAGCTTTCCTAGGTCAATTTAGACGTTTGAGTTTTGTGCTTCAAACCCTAGGTTCAACAAATGAGCAAATTCTCCCTCGTTTATGGATATAATTTCCTCTTTTGTATTTTTATTGACAATTGCTTTTTTATCCTCATCATAATTTTCGGCACAGACCATGAAAAAATCAAGGCAAGGGAATACTTTAGGTAACACCATGCTTCCCAATCCAGCATCCCACGATGCAATTTTATTTGTTCTTTATTTTAACATTGGGTTGAAAACAGTAAATTTTGCCCTGCATGCATCTGTTGCCTTACTAGACAATGCAATCTAATATCTATGATACACTTTTCACCATGGATAGCAGGGTCATAAATATCATGGTATTCATCAGTGAAACCTGGTGTTTTAACCAGTTCGGTTAGGTACATTTTTTTTTCACTTGGCTTCTTGTTGAACTACTGCTTCTCGTTTTCCCCATCACTGTTATTGTTAATAATTCAAAATAATGCTAGATAAAAACCTGAAAATGCTAACCCTCAAATTGGACCACGAGATTAAAAAAAGCAAAAAAGGCGGGATGTAGGTGTTCTAGATTTTACTCAAAATTTCTATTTCACAAGATTGGCACAGACAGTCTCTATTGCAACTTGCATTCCTCAATCTAGTAGTTGTTTCTAAATCTCCCTCGATTTACTGGTTTGTCCATGAAATGAAATACGATTATGATTTATGAGTCTCTTATTTTGAAAACTCTGAAAAGTACGAAATTAATACCTAAAGGGCAAAATATCTAGAATCATGTTGTCAATTTTATTAATTATTATTAATAACTATTCAGTGCCAAAGGACAAAACATTCATTAATTCAGTTTAAATTCTGAGGACATTAAAATTAAAATGTTAAATTCCAGGCAAAGTTCTCACAAATGTGTTCACTTCCCACATTCGGGCTGAAATCCACCCTAAGCCGTTGATCTTTGCTCATCCAACGAATGATGGCACCTGTTATTGGATGTCGTGGGTCCCATAATAAGAGACATTTAAAGATGTGCAATAGTTTGAGATAACTTAGTAACTATTACATATACTGTTAATATTATTTGTAAAAATCTGAAATTCAAAAATAGTATAAATATAAATTTTGATATACAATTTGAAAGGTGAAAGTTTAATATAAAAAATAAAACATTCAGTATTAAATCTAAAATATTAATTTAAAGTTTAACAAAATTCTTTAAAAATATGTTTACCACATATAATTAAAAAAAAAACAGTTTAAAATATATATATAAAAGTTCAACATAAATTTAGTGTAATATAAATTTTAATTTAATTTAATTTAATAAATAAATAAAGACTAAAAATATATATAAAAGTTCAACATAAATTTAGTTTAAAATTGATATAAATTTTAATTTAATATAATTTAGTTCCAATTAATTTAATAAACAAATAAAGACTATAGAAAAATTATATGATTGTATTTACAACAAAGTTTATAGCCTCAACCTCTATGAAAAATCCACCCTAAGCCGTTGATGTAATTGAGTCTAATCCTGTTCTCAACTTCTCTAATTGAGTCTAGAATCTTGAATTTTCTTCTAATGACATTGATCTTGAGTCTAATAACTAATTAAATAAAAAAGATCACAATATTAAATTTATTTCCATTGTTTAACGAATATTGAAATAACTTAGCTCATACTCATAGACAAAAAGCATTTGAAAAACTTTCATTAATAAAAATGAAATAGAAAGCATTTTTATATCCACAACTGGCAAACTGAAACAAATTGGAATTTGAAAAATTATCATTAATATTTATGCTCTAGAAATTTACAATTTTTATATGTCTGAGTCTCTGAGTCTTCAGACTTGAGTCCCTCAAAAATTTTAAAGCCAAAATGAGTCCCTCAAAAAGTTTAAAGCCAAAATGGCCTTTGAGGTTTCAAGTACATAGGCAAAAAAACCTACTACTAGGGACTAGGGGGTCAGGGCTATGGCACAGGTAGTGGATGGTTTACCCTAAGAATCTAGCCCTCCTTCCATGTAGAATTCTTCAAACAACATAAGATGAGAGAATTCTTCAAGCCACTGGTATTTTGGAAAGTTGTCCAGGAGCAACCATTTTTGGAGAAAGTCCTTACCAATCTGCACCCATTTCCTGTGACGCGTCAACTGATCCGCATTCAGGTTTAGAAGAAATGGTTGCCTGACCATTGGCACTATTTGGTCAAGGAGGCGAAGGTTGGTTAATTCACTCGCCCAAGGGATCCCCACCCCTACTTCTACAAGGATGACAATAGTAACATCATCTCCAAGGAAGTCTTCCTTAAATACCTTCCGTAACAACATCAACATATCCACCTTGTCTCCTCCTAGGTCTAGAAGAGATGCCAAGAACTTGGATGTAATATCTGTGTTAACATAGTACCTATTTTCATTTCGTAGAAACTCTCTACCTAGCACCATCCGCACAACCTCATTGGTGAACAAACCAACCTCCTTGCAGACTGATTGGAGGGTTGGGTCTCTAACGGAGCCCAGAAAGGTCCTCTGGTCCTCTACAAAAATGCTTCTCAAGCGGATGGGAGTGTCCATCTTGAGAAATCAGACTACCAAAGTAAACAACCTAAGCCTATAGACCTAAACCAGAGGCAAAATTTAAATACCACGAGCTTCAACGATTTATCTACCAAATGGCAAAGGCTAATTGAAGATGAAAGAAGAAGAGTTCGTATATAAATAGTTGAAGCTCTTGATTCTAAAAATTACTTATCTAACTGTATTTACTCCTTTAATTTTTTTCTCTTTCGTATCTCTGCAAATCTTCCCATAAATGCACTAGTGTGCGAAATTGGAAACAACTATAAACCTGTAGGAAGTTGGCAAGTACAACATTGAAAGTCATGGGGACAAAGTGGATTGTAGTTAGTGACAAGATATATATTAAATGACCGATATTATCGATCATGAGATTTGTGACATTTGATACGTGTCTATTGAAACCAATTCCATTCCGGGCAATTTCTAGTGAGCTATGTTCTCTTCATAAAATTGGGCCGAAATCAAACTTCAGCCATTGATCTACGATCATCGAATGATTTAAAATCATGGATGGATTTTAGGTATGTGTCACCCTTCACGTGTCAAAGAGGCCATGCGACATGCTTATCGATACATCGTGTAGAGTTCGGACACAATGTGATGTACTGATGTGATGTGATGTGCCTTGTCTATTAATGACAATGAATTCATGAAATCACCAATGTTTTTTATATTTTTCATAAATAACAAAATATTAGCCAAAACAAATTAAATAATTTTCAAGCGGTGGATAAAAATCGCCAATACATTTAAATAAATTTTCCTTCAAAGTAAAAATTTTGGCCCATACCATTATATATTTGTTCCTTTAAACAAAAATTATTCGCCTCCTACAATATATATTTTCCCAATAGAACAAGCTATTATTCACCATAAATTTATGGAATTTTTGTACCCTAGAAAAAAATCGCCAATACAAAATAATTTTTTTTCCTATTTTGAAAAATAATTTCCCCAGAAAAATAATGTCTGATTCACTAGGATTTTACACTTTTGCCTAGGGGGTGGTTTCTTAAAGTTATCACTAGTTAGGGGGAGTGGGCTTCCTTGTGATGACTGGGATCACAAGAGATAGGCTTTCATGAGGTTCCTTGTAAGGATGCATGAAATCTAGATCACCAGGGCAAATTGGAAGTTTACCATGATTGTAAACAAGTGATAACAATAATAATGAACTAATGGGATGGGTAATTAGATTTACTAATTAAGATAATTAATAGTTGAGCCCCATGACTTGATCCTAGGGAGGATGTTTTATGATAGGCATGGGAAGGCCATTGCGATGGCAAGTCAATCTCCCTTGATCTCTCATAGGTTGAGATGACTCCACATGTCCATTAGGCTTGTGCCTTGTGTTATAGTATTTGTTATGTTAGAGGATGGAATGTGATGACACTCCACTCCTTCATGTGTCCCCTTGATGATTGAAATATGCCTTGTTGATTTACATTTCATGACTTGTTTATTTGTAATCCCCTGGGAGCTTCTTCTTGTGATTGCTCGTGGTAGGTTCTTGCTTGAGAGTCCTTGTATAGATTAGTCTCTTTGGTTACTAGGTGTCATCTTAGGTGTAGGGTGTGTGTTAGGACCATGTCATCTCCTAGCATGGGGGGTGGTTCATTTGGGTTCCACATGGTCGGGTGATTGGCGATTTTCAACAATTGGGACATTCTCTTGGATTTTTCATGCATGTATGTGGATTCATCATTATAGCAGTTATGGATGTTTCTAGTAGAAGATTTATGTAATTGATTTCTTGAATTCATGTAATGTATTATCATATAAAGATGTAGATAAAATCATGTATTAGGGAAGAGCTATGCTCATGATGTATTACTCATATGTTTGTAATTGTAATTGTATTGTAGTTGGTATCTTAGGATTATGACATGATTTGTACTAATGAAACTATGAGATGTATGGTGATGATCTTATATAATGAAAGTAAATGGTTTTATGAAAATGCCATCTTTGTAATAGGTTTAGATTTGAAAGGGAATTGATTTATGCTATTATTTGTATTAGTTTAGATTTCATGGTTATAATTTAGGATATAGATCAATATGTGAAAGAACCTTAAGAGAATGGAATTCTTATGGTTGTTAATTAATATCATGTTAGGTAACAATGTCATTCATGTGACTACATTGGAAAGATAGGAAATTATGCATGGCCTGTATATAAGGAAAGTATTAGTATTTTTGCATTATTCATTTGGAACTTATGCTAAAGGAAATGATCATATAGATAGGAAATGGTTAATGACTTAAGCACATTTGGATTTGGTTATAAAATGAACTTAAGAAAAGGGGTTAGTTTTACATTGGAAAAGTAAGCATATCATGTTAGTTAGATGATAGAGTAGAGTGCATCTCATAATGGTTAAATAATCAAGTAGATTGCATATCATAATGAAAGGAAATATATATAAGTTGCATTTGATTAAGATTAAGGATTAAATATTAATAAGAGTGGTAATCAAATGATTAGAATGTTATTGCTTATGATAGTTGTAATAAGTAATTATGTTAAGGTATCCTAGAGAGATAGTAGTAATGATTGTGATATTATTCCGCTTGCGTAATTAGTTAATGTGTTTATAATCCATGTTCATAAAGATTAATTTTAATAGATGTAATTGTAGATGATGTTATATATTGTATTAGATGTTATAATTTTTTTTTATCTCCATTTAGTATGTTAGATGCTTAGTTTCTCTAGGGTATTTTGGCGGGCTTTACATCTAGTATTAGAGCCCATGTATACACTAGATAATTTGGTTTCATTGAGCCCATTACGCGTGTTAGCATTTAGGATGGGGTAACCCAACAATTTTATCTTTGCTTGTATTTTTTCTCTTGTTGCGTTAGTTTGTTAGCTTATAGTTCTCTTTTGCATCTTGCTTAGACAAGATGCCTGCTAGGGGTAGAGATCATCATCGTGCTAGTGGCATGGGTACTCGTAGGAATCCTCATCCTGAGGTTTTTGAAGAGTCACACCATGAGGAGCAACAACAACATCAGGATCAACTTAGAGGTGATGCGATTCTGTAGTTGGTGAAAGTGCTTCAGGAGCTTCTTGATCGCCTAGGACTGAGACAAGAGGAGTCTTGTCATTCAAAGCATCAAAAGAGAGAGCATTCACGTTCTCCTAGGAGAAGAGTTGAGGTGGATCAAGAGGCACTTGTAGCTAGTCACATGAGAGATCTAATGAGGACTCACCCTCCTATTTTTGATGGCTTGGGCAGTAGCATGGAGGTAGGGACTTGGCTATTGAACTTGGGTAGGTGTTTTTCTATGCACCCGTGTAATAGTAACACCAAGGGGAGATGTGCAATTATGCATCTTCATGATTTTATGACAACATGGTGGCATACAAAGGAGAAAAAGTTGCATTTGGAGATAGCAATAGTATCTTGGGAGTTGTTCCTGGAGTAGTTTTGTGCTGGATTTCTTTCAGAGCATTGGAAGCAGAAGAAGGCTAATGAGTTCCATGATTTGAGACAATAGAGGATGACTGTGGATATGTATGAGCAAAGGTTCTTTGAGCTTAGGAAGTATGCTGGGATTGTAGATGATGAGCCAATGCTGATTCAACACTTTGTGAGAGGACTTAGCGACCGTATTAGTGGTGAGGCTTTGATGCACAAACCTAAGACTTTGGAGGTAGCTGTGGAGAAGGAAAGGATACCAGAGGAGAATATTACCTTAGCTTCAGGAGGTGAAACAGGTGGATAGATAGTTAGTGCACTGGTTACATGATCTGTTGTGAGAGGTTCTCAGCTGCAGACTTCAGGTGTTGCTAGGAGCCATCCCTCTTCTTTCCGTAGTGGTCAACGGTTTAAGAAGAGGCATCTTCAGGGTCAAAGCTTGGTGTGAGGTGCTGGATTTTAGGTTCGCAGGATTCATCGTCATTAGCATGATAGGAGGACTACTCCTTCTCAGCCAATGCAGAGTTCTTAGCTAGCTTCTAGTAGAGGCAGTGTTCAACAGTCAAGTGCTACTCCAATGAGTAGAGGATTTGGTAGGAGAGATTGCTTTTCCTATGGGTAGCCGAGACATATTGCTATTCATTTTCCCTAGTGTACTTCCCAAATTTCATGACAACAAAATCCAGCTACTTCTAAGCCTACAGTTGGAGATGCAGGTAGATACCATCGTGTGTGTGCGACGATTGATAATCGTCAGGTTGAGCACCAAGCGTCAGTTGTTGAGACCATAGGTATGATTGGAGGTATCTCTTGTTCAATGCTATTTGATTCAGGTGTTAAAGATTATTTTGTTACTCCTTTTCTAGTAGAGTGATGTGGGTTTGCTGTTGCAAAGAAGGATGATAGGTGGCAGGTAGAGTTAGCCATGGGGTCCAAGGTTGTAGTGGACTCCCTTGTGCTTGGTTGTTCATTGGTTATTGGTGGTTGCCATAGCTCAGTGGATCTTTATGTCTTACCCTTGGGATCCTATAATATTGTGCTTGGTATATATTGGTTTGAGTCTCATCGAGCTTAGATTGATTATCGGGGTAAGAGAGTATAGTGCATGGATGATAAAGGGGAGTGTGTGGAGATAGTGGGTATTCAGAGACCTATTTCTCTTCGCATGATTTCCATTATCTAGACAAAGAGTTGTGCACGTAAGGGTTTCCAGTTGTTTGTAGTGAGGGTGAATGATGTGGATGAGGGAGTGAGTTCAAAGGATCTTCTTCAGCATCATCCCATCCTACAAGAGTTTGCTGATGTCTTTCCTAGTGAGATTTCGGGCATGCCGTCCAAGCGAGATATAGATTTTTGAATTGATTTGGTGCTAGGAGTTGAGCCTATTTGTAAGGCTCCCTATTGGAGGACTTCCTAGAAGTTGAGAGAGTTGAGGTTGCAGTTGTTAGACAATTCAAATAATCAAAAGATAACTAAGAGGGGGGGTGAATTAGTTGTCATAGATTATAGGAGCCATTAGCAATTTAAACTTTAATACTGGAATAACAGTTAAACCAATTAAGCATAAAAAATGATCACATAATTAGATCCATCCACATAACACCAAGATTTTTATGTGGAAAACCTGGTAAAGAGAAAAACCACCATGGGAAGCCTACCCATAGTCAGATAATACTTCTACAGTAAGTATGTGAATTACAATTGAGGGGCCTACACTTGTAGGAAGGCCAACAACCTAGAGTGCTCTTCTCATCACAAAAGGAGCCTCACTTACTACATATAAATCCAGACTACAATCTGGAGAAGTGTTGAACTGCAAAAGATAGCATCTTCTATGCCTGAGTACAGTTCTGGTTAAGCTGAATACCAGAGGACTAAATCCTCTTACATAAATCCAATTCGATCTCCAAAGATCAACCAACTCCTCTCTTGTGTAATAACCCACCTTGATTAACCCAACAAAATTGACCATTCTTTTTTTTTGTTTAATTTAATCATTTGTGTTTGATTCAATCACATACTCTGGGCATCCATCCATTTGGATTAGGCATTCATCCATATGGGATGAGCATCTAACTATACGGGTTAGGCATATGTCCATATGGGACATAAGATTTCATCTATCCAATATGGGATAGGCATCTACCCATACGGGGTAGGCATCTATCCAATTGGGATAGGAGGTGCTCTGGCTAGAGACTTAGACTCATCGGGACCATTCGGGTCCTAAGCCACTCACTAAGTACTACACTCTTCTAATAGAAGTGCACCAAGGTTGCCATCCTTAGGAGTAATTAAATAACATTATACAAGCTTGAATTCTGCCTCAGAATTTGGCTTAAAGCCTTGGGAAGTCAAGCGAATCCATACGGGATTCCTTCCGAGTATGCATTGAATTACTTTTTCCTTTTTATTATACTTATCTTTCAAATTAGGATTCTTACTCAATCCTTCTTCTTACCAAGCCTAGACCCCACCCACCAATGCCTGAGTACTAGGGACAACTCCGTCCCAAGACTGCCTACATACCCATTTTGGCACAGGATCAAGGCGTAAAGTATGTAGTTCTATTTTCTACTCTATGGTTTGATGTAAACTGATTAGTGGGTACACAACTCTTTCTAGGGTCAATATCCCAGATAGTTTCTCTGCGGTTGCTACCCATGGTGGTAGTACCTAAGCAAAGGCTCAAGATGGCCTATTGCTTGTGGCCTAAAACAACTAGATCTTAATACCTATCATAAGCATCACCCTTGACCAATTGTCAATTGTTAGCAATTCTTTGAGATTAAATCAATTTCATAAAAGCATTTTACTCAACATCCCTATAGGAGTTTACTATGGTTTAACTCAATGGATGAAAGATCATTTTAGAATTATCTTATTAGATTATTGATCCAAGGGGGATTACCCGCCCCTTGGATTTTAACTTCCAAGTGTCCCTTATTACTCGTCGATGATTTATAGGGACGATGCCACAGACGTCGTTGATGCAGCTTTATTAGGCATTAAGTGCAGTAGTTCAACATGATGATATTACCCGTAAGTGTGACCCAGAGGCACTGTATATACCGAACGTTGCTAGGTTTTGGTTTCCATCTTCCTTTATTTAGTTTTCTAACTAAGAAGCGATGAAAAACATCATGCTTGAAAACAATTATGAATTGAATGTACGCAATTGCAAGGTTTAATTCATTGAAATAACTACTTGATGGCATTCAATTACTACTTGATAGAATTACCACTCTTCTACAACTAGACTATTTAATATATGATTGCATGATAAAGACGATTAGGAACTCATGTATTAAAACGTGTAATTGCATTTGGAAATGTAACATGATCATGAATGCAAATTAATATATATAATTTGATGATGTCAAAACAATAGTGTTATTTACATGCAAAATGAAGCAATGTTTACTTCTATCACGAGAATAATTAGTTATAGCATTACTAGTTCAAAATGAACAATTAGTTTGGACTTTTGGTAATTTTGGATCATGTTTTTAAATGAATCTAAATATTACCGATTAACTAACCCAATAATCTCCAATGGTACTTATACACATAAATCTGGAATTACAATTTCAATATACAATGATCCTAATTACTTATAAATTTTCTATATTTAAATCTACCAACTTAAAGATAAATAACAATTAAACTATAAAATTTAACTAAGTAAATATTAACGATTTTAAAATTGAATCTTAATATACAAAGAAAAAAAAAAATTAAATTAATGCAATAAGGCATGGGGTTCTGTTTAAGGCAATGGGGAGTGGGAAGGGGCCCACGGGTCCCATCATCACTGTGGACCTGTGGGCATAGGCCCGCAGTGATGAGGGGACCACCGTGGTTCCCCCCACTACCCTGCGGCCACTGCCGTAGTAGTGACCGTAGGTTAGTGGAGGGTACCACTGGGTACCCCTAACCTGCGGTATTAACTCCACTCGTCCCCTCCCTGCAACAATCCACTAACCCATGCGAAATAAATTTCACCGTACGATTTCGCGTAATGTGTTTTCATAATTTTTTTTTAACGATAGTTTTAATACTTATATATATATATATATATATATATATATATATATTTCCAGTTTCCAATTTATTTAAGCATAGAGAGTAGTATTTAACCAATATATGAGAGATAAAAATTTTAATGTATACAAATAAGAATAAGGATTTATTTATAGGAATGAATAACACAGAGGATTATTCACATAGAAATATATTCCTCCATTTCAACTAATATTCACAGAGAGAAGTATATAACCAGAAAAAAAAATATTTATATAATCAAATGAGAATAAGGATTTATTCATAGGGATGAATAACACAGAGGATTATTCACAGAGAAATATATTCCTCCATTTCAACTATTATTGCCAGAGAGAAGTATATAACCAGATATAAAAATATTAATGTAACCAAATGAGAATAATGATTTATTCACAGAGAAATATATTCCTCCATTTCAACTAATATTCACAGAGAGAAGTATATAACCAGATAAAAAATATTTATGTAATCAAATGAGAATAAGGATTTATTTAGAGGATTATTCACAGAGAGAAATGAAAACATGAGATTTATATCTTATTATCAGGCATTTTCTGTAGGGGAGTAAGATTTTAATGTAAGAAAGGAATTTCATTTAAATTTCCAATCCAGTAATGAATTTGAGAGAAGCAATGCAAGAACTGACATTTTCTAAAGAAAATTAAACAAATAATAAGCTATCTTTCACATGCAAGCAAGATGTGATATTTCTTCTCTAAGGAAAATAAAACAAATAAATAAGCTATCTTTTCACTATTATCCCTAAAGAAGGATTTACCACAAAAGAAATTTTTTATAAAGGAAGATCTAGAAGCTATATTTTGGATAGTACCATTTTCTCATATGGGAGTGTGAAATAACAAGAAGAGAACCTGGCTTATTGAAGTTCGATGTTGAATCCTCTCCAACCTTCTAGCTATCCTCCGTAGATCCTTCCTTGCCACTTGAGAGAAACCTTTCAAACAATAGCTTAACAATCCTGCAACGAAAATGAGACTACCAAAGAAGATCCTACTACTAAAAACTTGGGAAATTTTCTTCGAAACATAATCAACTCCCTTCTTTGAAAACTTGCTTACAATTTATAAGAAAAATCCCCCAATTCCACTATCTAGAGAATTTAATTAAAAAAAAGAGATTATTTTCCAATATTGGACTCATGCAAATTGATTAAAAACTTAGTGGGGGAGTTACATGCAAGGTGGTGGAGATTCCTCTAGAAGCTTCTAATTCCTCCTACAACATGTGCAATAATTGGGAGTGGGGAAATAAAATAAAAGTAAAAACAATACCTTTGAATTGTATTCTCCAATTGTGTGTGTGTGTGTCCATTTTTATTCTTTTATATTATTTATTCAATCATTTTCAATAGCTCAACCAAAAATTATATAATAGAATTGTATCAAATCTAAAAAAGTGATAAAGGAGGGTTGTGACATCCTCCTCCCCTTAATTTTTGCATCATCCCGATGCACTTATTGAATGTATCCAAAAGAGTCTATAGTTCATGATTAGTTAAAACAAAAAGGAAACAACTGTTGCATCTCCCTAGTATCTTCCCACATGGCATTCTTTTCATCAGACTGGTTCCATTGTACTTTGCATTGATCAACCTCTCTATTGCGCAATTGGCACTGGTGCCTCTCAAAGATTTTGAATGACTCTATCATTATTCCTCCCATTTCTTGGACCTGTAAAGCATCCCAATTCAAAATATGTTTCTCATCAGGTACATAGTTTTTAAGAAGAGATACATGGAAGACATCATGGATTCGGCTTAACTGGGGAGGTAAGGCCAATCGGTATGCAACTGGGTTAATCCTTCCCAATATTTCAAAAGGTCCAACATAACGAGGTGCAAGATTGGTCTTTTTCCCAAATATTAGGGAACTCTTGTGTGGCCTAACCCTTAGGAAGACTTTCTCTCCCACCTCAAACTCTCTTGGTGTCCTGTTTTTGTCTGCATAACCTTTCTGCCTATTTGAGGCTTCCTTCAATCTTTGCCTAATTTCCTTAGTTTTCCTTTCCATCTCCTTCAACATATCTGGTCCAAAAATTACTCCATCTTCAAGGCTATCCCAACTCAAAGGTGTTTGACATGGTCTAC
Organism: Cryptomeria japonica; assembly: GCF_030272615.1. Lineage (NCBI taxonomy): Eukaryota > Viridiplantae > Streptophyta > Pinopsida > Cupressales > Cupressaceae > Cryptomeria > Cryptomeria japonica. The sequence continues at coordinate 430,267,930 of NC_081415.1, forward strand.
CATACAATGCTTCGAAAGGTGCCATTCCCAAGGATGTTTGATATACATTATTGTAAGAAAAATCCACCAGAGGTAGGTAATCTTCCCATTTCTTCTGTTGGTCCATGCAGTACATGCAAAGTAGGTCTTCCAAAATCTGATTTGTCCTTTCTATTTGGCCATCGGTTTCAGGATGGTATGCAGTGCTAAAATTTAGTTGAGTTCCCAGAGCTGTTTGAAGAGTTGTCCAAAACCTTGAAGTGAATCTAGCATCTCTATTTGGTATGATTTTCTCTGGCATTCCATGCAACCTAAATATTTCCTTAACAAAGCACCTAGCCAAGGTAGGTGCATCATCCATCAGATTTCCTGGTATAAAGTGTACCACCTTAGTGAGTTTGTCAATTACCACCATTATTGTATCATGCCTAGAAGGTGACATGGGCAACCCTTGCACAAAATCCATGCTAATAACTTTCCACTTGTGTTGAGGTATATCATGTAATTGTAATAATCCAGTTGGATGTCTATTTTTTTCCTTTACTTTTTGATGCTCCAAACATTTAGCCACATACTTGACTATGTCATTCTTCATCCCTTGCCAAAAGTATAACTTCTTTAAATCTACATAAAGTTTGTTAACTTTTGGGTGCCCTGAATAAGGGGCATTATGAGCCTCTGACAAGACTGTTTCCCTTAAGTCTCCTGAGTTAAGAATATAGATTCTATTATTGTATCTGAGAAACCCATCTTTGTCTAATGTATACCCTTCAATCTTAGGATTTGTTGGATCATACTCTAAAGTCAACTTGACTTGTCCATGCCATGAGTCATGTTCCTACTCATCCATTACTTGTCTTTTGAAATAGGTTTTGAATGTTGCTATAGTCATCAAGTGTCTCCTCCTACACAAAGCATCTGCCACCCTATTTTCCTTCCCCTTAATATATTCAATTTTAAAATCATATTCACTTAGAAACTCTAACCACCTTCTTTGTCTAGCATTTAAGTGGGGCTGGGTAAAGATGTACTTTAGTCCTTGGTTATCTGACTTTAACTCAAAGGGCTTCCCTAGTAAGAAGTGTCTCCATTTCTGTAGGGCATGCACAATCGCTGCTAACTCTAAGTCATGGGGTGCATAGTTAACTTCATGAGTCTTTAGCTTCCTGGATTCGTAAGCTACTATCCCTTCATCTTGGACAAGTACTCCTCCCAAACCTTCGATAAAAGCATCAGTTACAACTGTGAAGTGTCCATTTGGATCTGGTACTTTTATAATGGGTGCTCAAGTTAGTTTCCCCTTCAAAATTTGGAATGCCTTATCACTTTGTTCTATCCACACAAACCTTTTACCCTTCCTCTGTAATGAGGTGATGGGGTTTGCTATCTTAGAGAATCCTTCCACAAACCTCCTATAGTAACCTACTAGCCTCATAAAGCTTCTTACCTCTGAAATGTTTTTAGGGATCGACCATTCTACTATCGCCTTTATCTTATCTGGATCAATTGCTATTCCTTCCTTTGATATTATATGCCCAAGGTAGTGAATTTATCCTCGAAGAAGGCACATTTTGATAGTTTCCCATATAACTTATGTTCTCTCAACCTTTGCAAAACAATTTGTAGGTGTGCTAAATGTTCCTCCTCATTCCTAGAGTAAATCAATATGTCATCCAGTAATACCAAAATAAATTTATCCAAGTAGTCATGAAGTACACTATTCATTAGGTTCATAAATGGAGCTGGGGCATTGGTTACACCAAAAGGAACTACTGTGAATTCATATTGCCCATATCTAGTCCTGAAAGCTGTCTTCATAATGTCTTCCTCCTTAATTTTGAGTTGATGGTATCCTAATCGGAGTTCTATCTTTGAGAGAACTGCTGCTCCTTTCATTTAGTCAAAAGGTCCTCTATTCAAGCTAAGGGATACCTATTCTTTATTGTGACCTTGTTCAACATCCTATACTCGATGCATAGTCTTAAGGTTCCATCCTTCTTCTTAACGAATAAGATTGGCACTCCCCATGGTGATACACTTGGCCTTATTAATCCTTTAGCTAATAATTCCTCTAATTGCATCTTGAGCTCTTGTAATTCAGTTGTGTTTATTTGGTAAGGTGCCCTTGATACTGGTTCAGCTCCCGATAGTACATCGATAGAAAAGTCAAACTTCCTTTTAGGAGGTAAGCCGGGTAATTCTTCTAGAAATACATCCTTGAATTCTTTTAAGAAAGGGGTATTCTCAAAGGTTGGGGTATTTTCCTCCTTTCCTTCATCAATTTCAACCATATAAATTAGGCCTCCTCTTCTTCTTTCCTTCTTTAATTGCATGGCTTATATGGTTTCTACACTAATGGGGTTAAACTTTCCTTGGATTTTGACCCTTTTCCCCCCATCATCCAAACATTCAACAACTTTGTTATAGAAATCTACATTAGCTTGATGGTCTATTAACCAACTCATTCCAATAATTACATCATATAATCCTAGGGGTGCCACATAGAGGTCTACCCTTGTTTCAAACTCAGGAAATTGTACCCTTGCCCTCCGCAAACACTTAGTTACTTCCCTAGTTGCCTTATCCCCATATTGAACCGTCCATGATGACTCCATTTGATTAAATTTTAATGCATATTTGCTTACTAATTCAGGTGAGATGAAACATTCAGATGACCCAGTGTCAATTAGAATTGAAATTGGTTGTTCAAATAGTGTACCTGTAGTTTCCACGGGAACATTCTGGTATCTTCCTCTTTGGTTCCTAACTACTGCATGAATCCTTTGTTGGGACCCTTGTTGGGGTTGATTGGCCCTAATCTGACCTTGCATCCTGGGACACTCTCCAACAAAATGGTTTCCCCCACACATGAAGCATCCACCTGGAGGACCCCTCCTGCCATGATTCCTAGGGGGATCATTCCTTGTTTCATTGGCCCTGGGTGGATAAGTTATCCTGTTCTACTGGTCATTCCTGTTATAGTTGCCTCTGTTATTATTTTCCCTATTATTATTATTATTTCCATTCCTCTGATTTTGATTAGGGGGTGACCTTCTTTTGGAAGAATTATTCCTTTGACTTTTGTTGAAGTTAGAGTTCCCCTTGAATTCCTGCTTCCTTTTAAAGGAGTGGTTCCCATTATAGTTGTGCCTTGCTAGTGTCTGAATCTTCTTCTCTTGCCTTAGGGACTTTTCAAGCACTTTGTTCATGTTTTTGGGTCCGTGCATGTCAACCTCTACCCCTATGTTGGTATTTAGTCCCAAAATGAACTTCCTTGCTTGGCCTTCTTCATCTTTCTGGTACATAGGTACATACTTAAGCAATTTGGCGAACTTATCCCAATATTGTTGGATTGATAGGGGTCCTTGATGTAGATTATGGAATTCTGTTGATGAATAATAAGAGGGGGGGGGGGGGTGAATTAGTATGCCAAAAATTACTGCACTAAAACACTTACACAGTCTAAAGGTAAACCGGTAAAGCAGTCTAACAGTCAGACCGGTTACCACTCATGCAAACCAAAATGCGAATAAAGCATTCACCCACAAAAGCAATACAACCATAACACAAGATATTTGACGTGGAAACCCAACTGGGAAAAACCACAGTGAGATGGAACTCACAAGTCACTATCTGCAGAATAGAAACTAGACCGGTTAAGGTCTTACAATGTTCTTCACCAAAATAGATCTTGTTAGGAATCTCAATCTCTGTTAGGAGATAAGTCTGATTAAAGACTACCTTGTTAGAGGATTTTAGATTCACATGTGTGAACCACCTTGTTAGAGGATTTTACAAAGGCTTTGAGGCCTACCCGGTTAAGGGCTACAGACTTGTCAAAGATGTGAGTAATCAACAAGTGTTTGATCTATCTAATAGCACAAACTGCTTGGTTAGATCCAGTATTGCTCATAGCTAATGCATTCCAGCATTACTTCAGTCTTCTCTCTCTCTCTCTCATAGTTACAACTTTATCTTCTCAGATAAGATCATTCTCAACTTCCACCTTAAACCCTAGCATGACATTAACCCTTTCAGCAACAACTTAAAACCCTAGACATGATGTCCTTTTAAAGGAATCTGATTTCATGTCGGTCCAATAGGATTACATTACAATTTCCTAGGTTCAATGAATCTAGACATACTCAGTAACATGACACAAAAAGCACCGTCAATGTGTCGGCACCGTCAAACAATCGGTGGATTGGTAACTCATCACAAAATGCTGGTTGGTAACTCTTCATAGAGTATTACCGGTTCATACAAAAATACCGGTTGCTGGTTTGACAAAAAAATGAAGACTAGTAAGAATGTGTTGTGCCGCTTTGCTCCCTCATACTGCTTGTGATCTACGGACCACTTGGGGTCGACATGCCGCTTTAGACTGGGAAACACATTCTGCAAAATCACCACTAGTGTAAAGACTAGTATACAACATACTGGTTGGAACAAATACCGGTTGAGCATGAGCTCATACATATAAAGGGGATCTCAATACAAGTGTGTGTCCATCAATGACAATCACAACATAAACAACAAAAAAGCCAACAATCTCCCCCTTTGGCATTGATGGCAACACTTAGGAAAATAAAATTTTGACATCTAAGTGTTTTACAACAAAAACTTGCCATTAACAAAATTGCTCCCCCTAAGAATATACACTATCCCTTAATCAACACAATATATAGCAATTTTGAATACAGAGCATAATCATCAGAGCATATAGCATATATCAAAATTTCAAAACAGATACTTCTCCCCCTGTGTCAGAAGATCAAAATTTTAAAACCAAATACCAGATATACTTCTCCCCCTTTGCCAACAATGACAAAGTACCGCTGAAAAAACCCCATTTCCATATATATATATATAAAGTTTATGACAATAATGAATAATACTTGTCAAAAACTGATTTATAGTCCTACAAAAATTATTTCATGGATAGGGACCATGACTCAAGTAGGGAGGTTGCCACTTCCTTCTCTGTCTGCATCTGGGATATCTATTCCTCCATGGCATCTACTGTGCTCAGTTCCTGTGTGACTGTCAGGGCATCTAGGTTCAGATAACACTTCTGAAGAATTTGCAGTCATGGAAGTAATACCAGTTGAAGCTCCTGCAAATCCCTAGACTGTGTGCTGATCTCTTGCTCCATCTTGGCTAACTAGACCTGGAACCGGTGAACGGTTTACCCATATGCTACAAAGGAATCATAAGAAGTCTTGAATGTGCTCAAGTAGGACTGTAAGTTTGTTTGAAGCTATTGCTTCTTGGCTAGCACATCATCATAGAACAAATGAGGTTGATAGATTTTGCTGAGTAGCAAGTTTCCCTCATCTAAGGCATTCCTTATGTTCTTTTGATCTTTCAGCAGTTCAGTCCTAAGCTCATTCAACTTCTTCACTAGAGCAACATTAAGAGCCTTTTGGTGCTATTTCTTTACATTGGCCTCTACTGCTTCTTCCAGACTCTGTACCTAATCATCCACTATAGTACACAGAAGTTTGAGTTGTGGTAGTGATGATTTAGTGTCAGGAAGATTGGTACTAGGGATTAAACTGGTAAGTGTTTCTATAGCCGTCTGAATAATATCTTGTTCCCTTTTCCTGTGAATGCCTTCAAAGTGCTCTTGGGCAACCTTGATTCTCTGCATAAGCTCAGACTCACTTGCAAATTGGAGATCAATGGGGCTTGAGATAGTAGCCAGTTTGGCTTGGCTATCGGTTGCCTTAGGAGTTTCCATCCGTGTGCTCTTCATCACTTCAATTGTCTTGTCTGCTTCTTCCTTCTTTTTCCTCTCCTTTTCTTCTTTCTCTTTCTCTTCTCTCTTTTTCTTCTCTTCCTCTTCCATCTTCTTCTTATCTTCTTCTTCTTTCTACTTTTGCTCTGCTTCTGCCTTCTTCTTTGCTTCCTCTTCCTTCTTCTTCTGTGCTTCTTCTTCCTTCTTCTTTTGTTCTTCCTCTTCCTTCTTCTTCTTCTCTTCACCTTCCTTCTTCTTTTGTTCTTCCTCTTCCTTCTTTTTCTTCTCTTCTTCTTCCTTCTTCCTCTTTTCTTCCTTATCCTCTTCTTCTTTCTTTTTCCTATCATCTTCTTGCTTCTTCTTTTCTTCATCTTTTTGTTTCTCCTCTTCCTCCTTTCTCTTCTCTTCCTCTTTCTTTTGTTTCTCATCTTCATCCCTCTTCTTTTTCTCTTCTTGTTCTTTTGCCGCTTGCTGTGTGTCCTCAGCTTGTTCACCACCCTGGTCGGCTTGTTGCCCCTGTTCAATTCCCTTAGAAGGTATGTCCTGAGTGACATCTTCTATATCCAGGGCATCGACATCGATAGTGTCGATTGGATCTTCCACCAGGTTACCTTCCTCCTTAAAAACCTCATCCGGTTTGGAGATAACCGGTTCCTTTTTCGCTTGGAGGTTGGCCATTCATGCTTTGTGAGAGCTGATAGCATGAGCCATATGCTTATGTGTATCTTTTTGAACATCATCAACTCTCCCCTCCAACAACTAGAGTCTTCTTCTCCTTGTGAAGAAGAGACCTTTATTTTGATCCAAGGCATCAAATAATTCTGAATTTGAGAGTTCGGGGAAGTACTGTGCAAAGACTTTCTCCCTAATCTCCTGTTCCTTTTCAATGGCAATGCACCATTTATTATCTAATGCTTTAAATAATGAGTCTGGTGTCTGAGATTTAATATCTGATGGTGACTGGTCATTTTTACATAAATAAAGAATGATTTCCTATAGTATTTCATCTTTTTCCTCACTATTAAATTCATCATAATAATCTATTAAATCATGAAGTAACTTTCTCCTAAAATTTTCACAGTTCTTTGACAATGTGTCAAAGGTTTGTATGAGGAGATGTCTATATTTATTGGTGCGGATGCTGCTGGTTCATTCTTCTTCATCTTCTTTGTCTGTCTTGCCTTCTTTGGCTGTTCATCAGGCTCGGTTTCTTTGGAGTCTGGTTCATTTGCCTTAGTCTTCCTCTTTCTTTTGAAGACTTTTGCTGGTGTTAACTCCAGTTTCTTCTTTGCCGGTGACTGCTTGGTCACTGTTGGAGTTGCAGTGGTAGCTGGTGTCGATGCTGCAGGCACTGCCTTAGCTTTCTTAGCTACCAGTTCTTTTCCCTTCTTCATTGATGGTTCTTCAACCAGTGCAATCCTCTCCAAGTAGGTTCCGGTCCTCTTAGCCTTTGGATCAAGAGGTGAGGCAATAAGGGTTTAGGCATACCCTTCCAGCATGTCAAACATAACTTCATAGCCCATAGGCTCCACTTCCTCCATTCTAGGCTCAATAGCCTCCATTAAACATTTGTCCACCTGAATAGTGAAATAGATGTCATCTTTGTATTTCTTCACTATGTCACTTGAGATTCTTACCCTCTGACTCATCTTTCTTCTGAACTCATCAAAATATTTGTTCAGTACCTTGGGGTAGCCGGTTCCAATGGCTTGTACACTTTCCTTTATCTGCTTGGTTACCGATTGGTCAGGGGACCACTGGACATCTCCTACACCTGGAAAGTAGCCTTGGAAATAAAAGAACAACCCTACCAGTAGTTATCCAAACTTAAACCTCAGTGAGTTGTCCTATTTGATTGCCTTAAGATTTAACAGGAGTTGCCTCTACATACCGGTGCATAAGTTGAAAGATGCATCCTCTTTTATCATTTGGTAAGTGGCATTTACCACTGCAGCAGATACAAAATTAATCCTGCTAGCTGAAAACGTTCTGTATCCTATCACCATGCAGGTGTATTTCACCAGATCATCCTTGATAGGATTGACTATCATACCCCGTGAATCACTTGTTGAACCGGTGATCTTGGTCATTTCCATTTTGCTCACTTTTCTTAGGGCTGGCACTTCCCCTATGTTGTAGAAATCGGTGACTGCATGAATTGCAGGAGGCATGATATCATGCATCCTCTCTAGTTACATCTTGTCACCATGGACTCTGCTCAAAATAATTCTGATATGATCCTCCATGAAATCTTCCAGAAAATATACTATGTTGTGGAATTTCTTCTTCTTTATGATACTAAATTCTGGTTTGATCTTTTTGCCCTTGCTGCAAAAAGACCTAACTGAGTGTGAATGGCTAAAGACCCTTGGTCTTCTATTTTGCAATCAATATAATCAGAAATTCCTTCTTTGACTATGACTCCAGCCGGAACTTGTGACAAAGCATTATATTTAGACTTCCTCTGAATAAAACTTTCCGACTCAATTGATGTACTAGAATTGGTATGTGATGCAGAGGCCATTGAAGAGTATTTCAAGAACACAAAAAATACCTTTCAGATGCAAATTTAGGGCTTCCTGATTCTGCTTCACTTCAATCTCCATTGGATGCCAAATCATCGCTTTGTGTTCTACACTACCGCTTGCAAACTAGATTTAAATCTATTTCAAGGTTATCCAATTTCTTGAAATCTAAGCTCAAATCACCTTTTCTTCGCTTTGCACTTGAAAACTTTTCTTCGCTCGAAAACATATAGTGAGAAATGATTTGAAAAATGCATTTATACATGTCTCTCACCTACCATCATTAATGCTCCTCTATTAGGGCGTAAACCCTAATTTTCCTTTTTACCATTTCTGGTCTTCTGCCAAGCGACAGGTATCGCATATCGGTTAAGGTCTTTTACCGGTGTCAACTAGGAGTTCAAAAACATTTCGCCGTTTACTCCCCCTAAGCCTTTAAGGCTTAGTTTGTCGGTTCTGATATTTCCACACTAGGTACAGAAACTAGTTCCTCTTCCGACATTATTGGTTTCTTCTTCCATGTTTTCTTAATGTCCCCTTGAACTTTTTCAACATCTATTTCTCCTTCCTGAGTGATCGGTATATCATCAGATATACTTTTTCTGCTTCTGCAGAATCTTGCAATGTGACCCGGTTTGTTGCAGTGATAGCAAACAAGTCCAAGTGCTTTCCAAGGTCCATTGTACATGTTTCCATTCTTCCTTTTGCATGTTGCAGCAGTGTGACCATGACCATGACAAATCATACAACTTTCTCTCCATCCAGTTGCCGCTTGATGACCACCGCTTCTTGACTGATGATTGAAGACATTAAACTAGTTGTGGTTCCGGTTCATAAAAGGTTTAGGACCAGTTCCTTGGGTCCTCTGAGGATATCTTCTAGTGTTATCCATAACAGACCTGCATTCAAATGCTCTATGCCCAAACTTGTTGCATGCATAACAATGACCATTGAACTTATTGGATCTAGGTACATTGTTGATAAAATAAGGAAAATTATTGTAGGCTTTGCTCCTACATACATTGGTAGTGTGTCCTTCTTTAAGACAGTTAAAGCAAAAAGGTTTGAATTTTTGCTTACCTTTTCCTTTGAGTGCTAATTGCTTCTTCGATGCTTTAGCATTTGTTCCTAAGGATTCTCCTTCCTCATGTCCTGAAAAACCAAGACCATTGGTATTCTTTGCCGGTCTAGACGACTCAAGCTTTTGCTCTAGCTTGACAGTACTTTTGCCAAACTTAGCAAGTATTTCCTTTAACTCAAAGAGTTCTTTTGAAATAGCAGTGTTTGTCTCCATTAGACTTGCATTTTTAGAGATGGCAATGTTCAGTTCTCCTTGCATGTCTTCCTTTTCCATTCTGCTCTCACGAAGGTGAGTAGTCAGTGCACTAGTCTCTTTTTTCAACTTAGAGATCTCATGATCTCTATCCTTTATCCGATCTTCATCTTTTCTCTGGTTCTCAAGCTCTTGACTAAACTGAATAGTCAGTCCTTCCAACTCCTTTCTCAGATTGGAGTTTGAATCATTCAGCTTATTTACTTCAGCAATCATGGCTTCCATGTTAGCTTCATCTTCAGAACTGCTTTCAGATAGTTCCATCAACTTCTCTGCACATTCTCTCCTTTTTGCTTGAGATGCCTTGTATTCGACCATAAGATCATCATAGGCTTGCTCAGACTTAGTGAGCCATTGAGTAAGTTCCCTTATGGTGTATTCCCCCATATCTCTTTCCAAGTGGTTAAACTTATAGAAAGGTAGGCTCTGATAGCAATTGATGAATACTAAGAGGGGGGGGTGAATTAGTATGCCAAAAATTACTACACTAAAGCACTTAAACAGTCTAAAGGTAAATCAGTAAAGTAGTCTAATAGTTAGACTGATTACCACACATGCAAACCAAAATGCGAATAAAGCATTCACCCACAAAAGCAATACAACCATAACACAAGATATTTGACATGGAAACCCAATTGGGAAAAACCACAGTGAGATGGAACTGACAAGTCACTATCTACAGAATAGAAACCAGACTAGTTAAGGTCTTACAATGTTCTTCACCAGAAGAGATCCTATTAGGAATCTCAATCTTTGTTAGGAGATAAGTCCAATTAAAGACTACCTTGTTAGAGGATTTTAGATTCACATGTGTGAACCACCTTGTTAGAGGATTTTACAAAGGCTTTGAGGCCTACCCAGTTAAGGGCTACAGACTTGTCAAAGATGTGAGTAATCAACAAGTGTTTGATCTATCTAATAGCACAAATTGCTTGGTTAGATCCAGTATTGCTCACAGCTAATGCATTCTAGCACTACTTCAGTCTTCTCTCTCTCTCTCACAGTTACAATTTGATCTTCTCAGATAAGATCGTTCTCAACTTCCACCTTAAACCCTAGCATGACATTAACCCTTTCAGCAACAACTTAAAACCGTAGACATGATGTCCTTTTAAAGGAATCTATTTTCATGTCGGTCCAATAGGATTACATTACAATTTCCTAGGTTCAATGAATCTAGACATACTCAGTAACATGACAAAAAGCACCATCAAACAATCGGTGGATTGGTAACTCATCACAAAATGCCGGTTGGTAACTCTTCACAAAGTATTACCGGTTCATACAAAATACCAGTTGCCAGTTTGACAAAAAAATGAAGACTGGTAAGAATGTGTTGTGCAGCTTTGCTCCCTCGTACCAATTGTGATCTACGAACCGGGTCGACATGCTGCTTCAGACCAGGAAACACATTTTGCAAAATCACAACTAGTCTAAAGACTAGTATACAACATACTGATTGGAACAAATATTGGTTGAGCATGAGCTCATACATATAAAGGGGATCTCAATACAAGTGTGTGTCCATCAATGACAATCACAACATAAACAACAAAAATGCCAACATCTGTCACCTTCTCATCAAAGAACAATTGAGGGAGCCACCTTTTTCGGAAGTGATGAACAAATTGATCCCATGTGATCGTATCCCTGCTATACCCATTTTGCTCCTTAGTGTTGGTCCACCAACTAGCCGCCTCGTTGATAGGAACCCCATAAGGCCTTGGTTGTTTCGCTAAAATATCTTAGTTTAAAATACTTTTCCATTTCATTTAGCCAATTCTCAGCTCCTTCACCAATTTGCCTCTCATCGAACTTAGGAGGGGTGATTTTCTTTAAGTCCTTAGAGAGTTCCAATAGGTTACTTTCTTTTCCATTGCCCATCATATTCCCTTGATTGCTACCAGGGTTTCCATTTTTAGTACCACTTTGATTCTCAATGTCATTCTGCCTTTCCCTAAGGTCCTGCATTGACTGTTCCAAGAAGTTGATTTTATCCCTTTGCTCGATTAGAAGGTTGATTATAGCCTCGACCCCATCTTCATTATTCCCTGGGTTATGTTGATCTACTTCATGGTCTTCCTCATGGTTTCCTTCATGGTTTCCTTCACGATTTTCTTCATGATTGGCTTCCCTTTGTCTCCTAGTGGTAGCATGACTTCCCTTACCCCTTCAAATTCCTCTTCCTCTTCCTCTTCCTCTAGTCATTCTAGGGTTTTACCTGAAAGTTAAATTATGCAGTTAGTTATTGGTTTAAGAATTTTAAAATTTAGTTTCTACCATTGCAAAACATTCCCTTAGTTGTGTAAATTGAAGTGAGCACAAGGCCTAGATTTGAACCTTTGCTCTGATACCACATGTAATAACCCACCTTGATTAACCCAATAAAATTGAACATTCTTTTTTTTTGTTTAATTTAATCATTTGTGTTTGATTCAATCGCATACTCTGGGCATCCATCCATTTGGATTAGGCATTCATCCATCTGGGATGAGCATCTATCCATATGGGACATAAGATTTCATCTATCCAATATGGGATAGGCATCTATCCATACAGGGTAGTCATCTATCCAATCGGGATAGGAGGTGCTTTGGCCAGAGACTTAGACTCATTGGGACCATTCAGGTCCTGAGCCACTCACTGAGTACTACACTCTTCTAATAGAAGTGCACTGAGGTCACTGTCCTTAGGAGTAATTAAATAACATAATACAAGCCTGAATTCCACCTCGGAATTTGGCTTAAAGCCTTGGGAAGTCAAGCGAATCCATACAGGATTCCTTCCAAGTATGCATTGAATTACTTTTTCCTTTTTATTATACTTATCTTTCAAATTAGGATTCTTACTCAATCCTTCTTCTTACCAAGCCTAGACCCCACCCACCAATGCTTGAGTACCAGGGACAACTCCATCCCAAGACTGCCTACATACCCATTTCGGCACGGGATCAAGGCGTAAAGTATGTAGTTCTATTTTCTACTCTATGGTTTGATGTAAACTGATTAGTGGATACACAACTCTTTCTAGGGTCAATATCCCAGATAGTTTCTCTGCGGTTGCTACCCACGGTGGTAGCACTTAAGCAAAGGCTCAAGATGGCCTATTGCTTGTGGCCTAAAACAACTAGATCTTAATACCTATCATAAGCGTCGCCCTTGACCAATTGTCAATTGTTAGAAATTCTTCAAGATTAAATCAATATCATAAAAGCATTTTACTCAACATCCCTATAGGAGTTTACTATGGTTTAACTCAACGGATGAAAGATCATTTTAGAATTATCTTATTAGATTATCAATCCAAGGGGGATTACCCACCCCTTGGATTTTAACTTCCAAGTGTCCCTTATTACTCCCCGATGATTTATAGGGACGATGCCACAGACGTCGTTGATGCAACTTTATTAGGCGTTAAGTGCAGTAGTTCAACACGACGACATTACCCATAAGCATGACCTAGAGGCACTGTATATACCGAACGCTGCTAGGTTTTGGTTTCCATCTTCCTTTGTTTAGTTTTCCATCTAAGAAGCTATGAAAAACATCATGCTTGAAAACAATTATGAATTGAATGTACACAATTGTAAGGTTTAATTCATTGAAATAACTACTTGATGGCATTCAATTACTACTTGATAGAATTACCACTCTTCTACAACTAAACTATTTAATATATGATTGCACGATAAAGATGATTAGGAACTCACGTATTAAATTGTGTAATTGCATTTGGAAATGTAACTTGATCATGAATGCAAATTAATATATATATATATAATTCGATGGTGTCAAAACAATAGTGTTATTTACATGCAAAATGAAGCAATGTTTACTTCTATCATGAGAATAATTAGTTATAGCATTACTAGTTCAAAATGAACAATTAGTTTGGACTTTTGGCAATTTTGGATCATGTTTTTAAATGAATTTAAATATTATCGATTAAGTAACCCAATAATCTCTAATGGTAATTATACACATAAATCTGGAATTACAATTTCAATATACAATGATCCTAATTACTTATAAATTTTCTAAATTTAAATCTACTAACTTAAAGATAAATAACAATTAAACTTTAAAATTTAACTAAGTAAATATTAACGATTTTTAAATTGAATCTTAATATACATAAAAAAAAATTAAATTAAATTAATGCAATAAGGCACGGATCCCACGGGTCCCATCATCACTGCGGACCTGCGGGCACAGGCCCGCAGTGATGAGGGTACTGCTGTGGTCCCTCCCACTACCTTGTGGCCACTACCATAGCAGTGACCACAGGTTAGTGGAGGGTACCACTGGGTACCCCTAACTTGCAGTATTAACTCTGCCCATCCCCTTCCTGCAACAGTCCACTAACGCATGCGAAATAAATTTCGCCGTACGATTTCGCGCAATGTGTTTTTCATAATTTTTTTTTAACGATAGTTTAAATAATTATATATATATATATATATAGTTTCCAGTTTCCAATTTATTTAAGCACATAGAGTAGTATTTAACCAATATATGAGAGATAAAAATATTAATGTATACAAATAAGAATAAGGATTTATTTACAGGAATGAATAACATAGAGGATTATTTCCAAAGAAATATATTCCTCCATTTCAACTAATATTCACAGAGAGAAGTATATAACCAGATAAAAAAACATTTATGTAATCAAATGAGAATAAGGATTTATTCACAGGGATGAATAACACAGAGGATTATTCACAGAGAAATATATTCCTCCATTTCAACTATTATTGCCAGAGAGAAGTATATAACTAGATATAAAAATATTAATGTAACCAAATGAGAATAAGGATTTATTCACAGGGATGAATAACATAGATGATTATTCACAGAGAAATATATTCCTCCATTTCAACTAATATTCACAGAGAGAAGTATATAACCAAATAAAAAATATTTATGTAATCAAATGAGAATAAGGATTTATTTAGAGGATTATTCACAGAAAGAAATGAATACATGAGATTTATATCTTATTATCAGACATTTTCTATAGGGGAGTAAGATTTTAATGTAAGAAAGGAATTGCATTTAAATTTCCAATCCAGTAATGAATTTGAGAGAAGTAATGCAAGAACTGATATTTTCTAAAGAAAATCAAACAAATAATAAGCTGTCTTTCACATGCAAGCAAGATTTGATATTTCTTCTCTAAGGAAAATAAAACAAATAAATAAGCTATCTTTTCACTATTATCCCTAAAGAAGGATTTACCACAAAAGAAATTTTTATAAAGGAAGATCTAGAAGCTATATTTTGGATAATACCGTTTTCTCATATGAGAATGTGAAATAACAAGAAGAGAACTTGGCTTATCGAAGTTCGATGTTGAATCCTCTCCAACCTTCTAGCTATCCTCCTTAGATCCTTCCTTGCCACTTGAGAGAAATCTTTCAAACAATAACTTAACAATCCTGCAATGAAAATGAGACTACCAAAGAAAATCCTACTACTAAAAACTTGGGAGATTTTCTTTGAAACATAATCAACTCCCTTCTTTGAAAACTTGCTTACAATTTATAAGAAAAATCCCTCAATTCCACTATCTAGAGAATTTAATTAAAAAAAGAGATTCTTTTCCAATATTGGACTCATGCAAATTGATTAAAAACTTAGTGGGGGAGTTACATGCAAGGTGGTGGAGATTCCTCTAGAAGCTTCTAATTCCTCCTACAACATGTGCCATAATTATATTCTCCAAGTGTGTGTGTGTGTGTTGATTTTTATTCTTTTATATTATTTATTCAATCATTTTCAATAGCTCAACCAAAAATTATATAATAGAATTGTATCAAATCAAAAAATGATAAAGTAGGGTTATGACATCCTGAATGATATTACATTATTTGTACATTACATTCCTTGACCATGACCTCTTACATTAACCATGATGATCTACAATGAGATCTTACATCTATATATACAAACCCTCAACCATAAACAATCAGGTTGGCCACCAAACAATAAACCGATTACATAATTACAAACCATGTCGGTCTTAGACCAAACAAATAATATCAACACATTAGACATTCTAGAAGTACATCAATAGATCCTATCCACATGTTACATTAAAGCTGCTCCATAACCTAGATCAACCGGGACCAAGTATAGGTCCATATGCGTCAGCAATGATATCCATCCACCAAGTCTTGAACATGATCACCAACAACATCCTGAAACTCCATCAGAAGCTGCACCAACACTACTTATATAATTCATCAAAGATCTCCATCAAAAGCTCAGTCGGTGAAACCCTCGCCATAACCAAAAACTAATCTTCTAAGCAAGCAGAATAGCATTTGATCTCCAGACCAAAATCAACTGACCAAGTATGAGTATAAGTATCATGAACAAGCCAATTCCATCACTAGACTATACTAGAGCCTACCGGATCATGCTGGATCCAAGTTAACCAGAAGCCACTTAACCTACCAAGACCATAAGGGTGCTGGTAAAGCATCCAAATAGCTAGTGTTGACATGAATGACAAAACATCAATGCAACACATAATCAATTCCACCAAATGGAAAACAATCTCCCCCTTTGGCATTAATGGCAACACTAGATGTGAAAAACATCTAAGTACCAAGAAACGCCAAACAAGTCTCCCCTTGTGGAAGACAACCAATAGATTCCCACATATAGCTCTGAATTTTTCTTTATCAATATCTCTCCCACTTCTTTTTCTTTTTCACATCAATATCACTCCCCCTTTGACATCAATGCCAGGAATTTGACTGAAATATCAAAGAAAAAACATAAGCCTCTAAATCACAAAGCTGATTACTCTCCCTAAGTAGTAGCATCCCACATCAGTGCTGAAATGAATAGTATCTCTGATAATGCATGCCAGACTGATGCCAAACCACACCAATCAAGTCTCTATCGGAGGGGCAGAAATTCCCAATCTGTCTCTCAGGTACTCAAATGATTCCTTGGACAAAGGCTTAGTGAAAATATCTGCAAACTGCTCTTTAGTGTTCACATAAACCAGTCTAACTTCATTTGATTCCACCTTCTCCTTCAAAAAGTTATACTTGATAGATATGTGCTTTTTTTAGAATGAAATACTAGATTCTTTGATATATCAATAGCAATAGAGTTATCACAGTGAATAACTACCGGTGCATCACAATCCACCTTTATATCCTTCAACATTTGCTTCATCCATAAAACTTGTGTATAGTTAGTAGCAACAACAACATACTCAACTTCAATAGTAGATAAAGAAGTACATGACTATTTCTTGCTGATCCATGAAGCCAACTTCTTTCCAAGAAAGAAAGCTCCACCAGAAGTACTTTTCCGGTCATCAACATCTCCAGCTCAATCAACATCTGTATATGCACATAAAGTAAAGTTATCATTCTTAGGGTACCATAAGCCATATTTTGATGTACCTTTCAAGTATCTAAAAATCCTTTTCACCGACATCTCATGATTTTCTCTAGGATCACTTTGAAATCATGAAACAATACAAACAACATTCATAATGTCAGGCCTAGTTTGAGTCAAATAAAGTAGACCTCCAATCATAGATTTGTATCTTGTAGGATTTACTAGTGTAGAAATATATTTTCTTGTCAATTTCTCACTTGTAACCATAGGAGTACTTACCGGTTTAGAATCTCCCATACCAAATTTCTTCAATAATTCCTTATCATATTTAGTTTGATAGATAAAAATACCTTTGTCAGTCTGAGTAATCTGCAAACCTAAGAAAAATTTCATCTCACCAATCATAGACATCTCAATTTATTTCTCCATATTCCTAGAAAATTATGTGCATAACTTATCTCCACCTCCAAAAATAATGTCATCAACAAATACTTCAATAATCAGTATATCATCATCAATGATCTTATAATATAAATTATTGTCAGCACTTCCCTTAGTAAAACCAAGCTTCAAAATATATTTATCCAACCTTGCATACCAAGCTTTAGGTGCTTGTTTCAATCCATATAAAGCTTTCCTTAGCCTACAAACCATATCTGTATCATTTGATAGTGAAAAACCATCAGGTTGCTCAATATAAACTTCCTCATCAAGGTCCCCATTCAAAAATGCACATTTAACATCCATCTGATAAACTTTGTAGTTTTAATAAGCAACATAGGCAAGAAATAATCTCACAATTTCAATCCTAGCTACAGGTGCAAAAGTCTCTCCATAATCAATTCCTTCCTTCTGAGAATATCCTTTACAAACCAATCTAGCCTTATTCCTTATAACTTGACCATCTCCATTCAATTTATTCCTAAAAACCCATTTAGTTCCAATAACATTTTTATTTTTAGGCTGGGGAATCAAGGTCCATGTGTTATTTTTCTCAATCTGATCTAATTCTTCTTTCATAGCTTTCAAACAATATTCATCTTTACATGCCTCAATTACTGATACCGGTTCAACTTGTGAAATTAAACATACCTCATTAGTTTCCAGATTCTTGTCATTACTCCATTGCTCTTATCCCTAATGATTTGATCTTTTGAATGATTCAATCTCACATACCTAGGAGTCTTCTGACTTTCTGTTCCTCTTCCCCATTCTTCAGTTACTGGAGAATTCTGTGATGTTGCTGGAGTAACTTGTTCAACTCTCTATTTTGGTAAAGGTGCTACCAGTTCAGATATAATCATTTCCATAGTCAGTTCCTTCTCATAAACCCCAATTTGACTTTTGTTAAGCTCATCTACTTTAACATTAGCGCTCTCCACAATTCTCTGCAATCCTCTTATTATAACGTCTATATGCTTTGCTTTCATTAGAGTAACCAAGAAATATGCCTTCATCACATCTAGGATCAAATTTTCCAATAATATCATCTCTCTTGATATAACATTTACTACCAAAAATTCTGAAATACTTAACTGTAGGTGTATTACCAAACAATAATTCATAAAGTGTCTTACCAATTTCTCCTTTGATATGTACTCTGTTGAATATATAAAACACTGTACTCACTACTTCTCTCTAGTAGATATGAGGTAGACTAGCTTCCATCATCATTGTTCTAGCAACATCCAAGATAGTTGTGATCTTCCTTTCCACAACTCCATTCTGCTAAGGTGTCCAGGGAGCAAAAAATTGTCTTCTTATACCATGCTTGTCACAAAAGTTATTAAACTCACCGGATGTGAATTCTCCACCATGATCTGATCTCAAACATTTAATCTCCAATCCTATCTCAGTTTCCACTTTAGCCTTAAAGCTATTAAACTTTTCAAATGCTTCAAATTTTTCTCTCAAAAAATTAACCCACATCATTCTAGAATAATCATCAATGATTAGCATGAAATATCTATCACCATGAAAACTTTTAACTCTAGCAGGGCCACACAAATCAGTATGAATAAGATCAATAACATCATTTGATTTATCTTGTATACTTCTAAAAGAGGTTTTGACCTATTTACCCATTTGACATTCTTTACATACCGGATTATAGGGCTTCATAATCTTAGGTATATCCCAAATTGCCTTAATTGAACTAATCTTCACAATGCAATCAAAATTCACATGACACAACCTTTTATGCCATAGCCAACTCTCATCAATCTGTGTAATCAAACATATCTTCTCACTGGAGTTCAAATGAAATATATTACCTTTTGTATGTGTACTGGTTGCTATCTCCAAACCAAATCTATTAATGATTATGCATTTCCCATCCTTGAACTATAATTAAAATCTCTTATCTACCACTTGTCCTACACTCAAAAGATTATGCACCTTCAACATAATAAACATTGTGAGTATTGTTCTTACCATCCAATGGTATAATTCCTTTTCCTTTGATCATACATGCTTTTTCATCTCCAAATTGAACTAGACCACCATCAAATTATTGCAAAGATAGAAACTTCCCTTTATCTCCAGTCATATGATGTGAACAACCACCATCAATTACCCATTCATCCTTGTCTTCAAATTTAGCAGCAAGTGCCTTCTCTTTAGGTACATTCCCTTCTAGTGTTGGATCATCTTCCTTGATAGCCAGGAACAACCATTCCTTCCCATTGCCAGATCCACTAGCAGAGTATTTTGCTGGTTCATCATCTGAATCAGTAATGCCTTCCTCCTCCCCTATGTAGCATGATTTGTCTATGTTTTTCTTGTATTTATACTTGTTCTGATATCCAGGGTTAGGTTTAAATGATCTTCTAGCTCTTTCTTCAAATCTTGAATTTCTTTTAGGACATCTAGATGCAAAATGACCAATCTTATTACATGCAAAACATTTAATGTTAGACACAATGTACCACTGAGAGGGGGGTGAATCAGTGGTTCTCAATCTTTTCCTTTTTTGAACCTAGATTTGTATATCGGTTATGGGATCTATCACAATGCAAACTTACCAATTAGTAGGGAGACTAACACAAATGCAATCACACAAGGGACATCACATAACACCAATATATACGAGGAAAACCCAAGATGGGAAAAATCTTGGTGAGAAATGTTGCTGGAGTCTACTGCTCCAATCGAGTCTCACAATGAAAACTCTGTTACAATGTTTAGGGCACCAACCCAAGGATCACCAACCCTTGATTTAGGGCACCAACCCAAGGACCACCAACCCTTGATTTAGGGCATCAACCCCTAACTTGTTTATGGGCTACAACCCAAAGGAGCTACAACCCCTATACCGAGCTAAAACTCAGTGTTCACAATGAAAACATCAATTACAAAAGTAGTTGTCTTGTTACAAGTGAATCTTGTAACCATTTCATATACCTTACTCTATCGGTGAGATACCTTCTCTGCTACACCGACTCACTTTTCTGCTGCTCTCACCTGTTGCTCTACTGTCGGCATACCCTACTGGTATATCTCTTCTCTTCTTATTCTTTGCTGGATCTCCTCCTCACTACTCTACACTTTATCGGTGCTATACTCCACTGGTCTATTGTTTGCCTTCTCTACAACTCTCTTCTCTTATGCTCTGTCGGTATAACCACTACCAGTTCTGCTCTTCACTCTCCCTCTTTTCTCAGGTAATCATTGAGCACTTGGCTAGTTTGCTCTCATATGTAGAAGTAACACTTAATCACTTCACAGTAGCACTATCCTCTTCTCTTCAACAGCCGCAGTTAACAATATCTTTGGCTTGCATATATGTAGACTGGTTTTCCTACCAAAACCCAATTCAAATCCTTAGGCAGTTAGAGTTTCCTCATCACCCTTGAGGCAAACCAAAATCAATCAGATCTTGCCCGATTTGATCACCCAGACAACTAACTATACAACTCCGCCATTATCACGCCTTCTATCTCTGGTGATCTTCTTTTTCCCTTATCAGTTGATTTCTTGGTCAACCACCAAGATCAGTCTTTGCTATTTCCTTCATCCGCCTTGATCTCCTCAATCACTCTTAGCTAGCTCTAAGTTGTCCTCCAAACCTCAAGCCGCAAACCTCTGCAATAACTCTTCAACACGTCCCATGATTTGTGGGATCTTCTATTAATGTTGACCAACTCTGCAACTACCCCATCGGTATACATTCCATATTCATTCGAATGTAGGTCCGCCACCTTGAATCCATGTGCCATCCATGTCGACCAACTACCAGCTTGACTCTTCATGTTGGTCCAAATAGGATCACTGACCAGACACTCTACAGTTCCTCTTTCCTCCTGATTTTATAACCCTATCAGTATCTTACATTCTACCAGTTAACTCCTCATGTGTGCACTTGTTGAACTACCGGTGGAACACCTAAACCGGTCTCTAGACATGTCTATCCAAAGCATTCTCATTCTCACAAGATGGGAAGACATCTACATCTGTGCCTTGTCCATATTATCAGTGGACTTACATATCGGTAAGCACTCTTGATGACACTCTATCATCAACCTTCACTAGATGCCATCTTCAGTCAGGCCCTTTTACTCTGACTACATCTGCTTAGCCTTGCCTACTCCCTTATCATCTCAAACAATATCTCAACATGCCTTCTCTGTTGGTCCAGTGCATAACCCTTTTCTCATGCACTTGAGGTATTCCTTTTTTTTCACCGGTGGATCCGGTGTGAGCCTTTAAGTACATGCCTTTACCTCTTCTTTGTTATCTCATAGAACCATGATGCACACTATGCATACTTGGAGATAAGATCCACTTACTGATGGAGTGACACCTTGTCATCTTCATCTTGCTATGCACTGATGTGACTTCCTTGTTTGTGCAACATCTCTTCAAGCAGGCACATGTGATCTGGTGTGGGTACATTCATTGTTAGTCATCTCTTCATATGGTGACTACATTCTTCATCCAGAGGGAGTCTTGTTGTTTTGCAAGATCACATCATACCTGTGATATATTCATTCTTCTCCTATTGTGTTGATGTGATTCAGGTAACATTCTGCCTCTTCATCACAAACAAAAACTCAAGCACCTTGGCCATCCAACATGTACACTAGTCATGAGCATTGCCAGCTGACAACCACTCACTTGGTTGAAATGAATTCTACATGTCAACACATCACTTACCAATTCACACCCTTTCCTTACTGGTACCGATCAACTTCCCAACTCATCCACACAAGTCATGCACTAACTTGTGTATCGATGACTCCCGGGGTCATCTTCCTTACCTTACCGATGTTCTTTAACACAAAGTGATATCAAAGATATCTCAACCTGTACTCCTTTGTAACCATGTTGCATATACATCTCTCATACCAATAGACATCCCATATCAGTTGACATCGATGACAACCCAATACCAACATTTAAAAGGTGCTTTTCCTTCATACTTACTTCCTACCAGTCCTTTAGGTGCTCTTCTAGAAAATAGTGCTTCAAGTTGCTCAAACTCATCATCTTCACTTTTCATATCTTCCAACTCCTTTGCATATAAAGCTTTCCAGTCTTGCTTACCAGTTGTAGATGTAGATGCATGAAAAGCAGGTTCAATTTTTACAGCTCCAGAAGGTCCAAATTCTTCAAGCTCAAAAGCTGATAGTTTCCCAACCAAAGTATCTTTGTTGACAAATATATTAGCCATTATTCTCAACTCATTAATAGTAGTAGCTTTCATTTTGTAAGCCGGTGGTAGGGCTCTCAGGACTTTAGAAATAATTTCATCTTCGCTCAGAGTTCCACCACAACATTGAATTCCCATAAAAATCTCATTAACCCTTTCCATGAATGTAGTAATCCTTTCATCTTCTTCCATCTTTAGGTTTTCATATCTCACATGGTAACCATCAAGTTTAGTAATCTTCACTATAGGGTCACCTTCATTAAGAGTCTCCAACTTATCCTATATAGCCTTTCCAAATGATTTGTCGGTTAATCCTATTATTTACTGATCAAAAAGTGCACATAAGAGGGCTTCTCTTTCTCTACAATCATTCTCAAGATCCTTGTCCAAGTTTACCAGAGGAGGATTGTCAGATCCCAGATTATAGGGTGTGACCATTCTGTGTGATCTCCCAAATCTCCTTGCCAAGACATCCCAAATGAGTCCCTATCCAAATCTTCGATACTGTGTAATTTGTTCCATCAAGCCTTGGAATATCCCTTCGAAAGATAGCTCCAGAAGAACTAAATGAACTTGAATTGTTAGTCACCATAGGATCTTCCTCAAGCAGTTAATCTTTCTATAGAGAGGACCAAAGCTCTGATACCAATTGTTAGACAATTCAAATAATTGGAAGAAAACTGAGAGGGGGGGGGTGAATCAATTGTCACATATTACAAGAACCATTAGAAATTTAAACTTCAATACCAAAACCCAAAACATTAATACCAAAATAGAAGTTACACCAATTAAGAATAAACAATGATCACAAAATGAGGGCCATCCACATAAAACCAAGATTTGTACGTGGAAAACCCAGTAAAGGGAAAAACCATGGTGGGAAGCCTACCCATAGTTAGATAATACTTCTGCAGTAAGTATGTGAATTACAATTGAGGCGCCTACACTTGTAGGAAGGCCAACAAACTAGAGCACATTTCTCATCACAAAAGGAGCCTCACTGACTACATATAAATCCAGACTATAATCCGAAGAAGTGTTGAACTACAAAAGATAGCATCTCCTATGCCTGAGTACAATTCTAGTTAAGCTCAATACCAGAGGACTAAATCCTCTTACATAAACCCAATTCAATCTGCAATGGTCGATCAAATCCTCTTCCTGAATGATATTACATTATTCACACATTACATTTCTTGACCATGACCTCTTACATTAACCATGATGATCTACAATGAGATCTTACATCTATATATACAAACCCTCAACCATAAACAATCAAGTCAACCACCAGACAATAAACCGATTACATAATTACAAACCATGTCGGCCTTATACCAAACAAATAATATCAACACATAAGACATCCAGTAAATACATCAATAGGTCCTATCCACACGTTACATTAAAGTTGATCCATAACCTAGATCAACCGTGACCAAGTATAGGTCCATATGCTTCAGAAATGATCTCCGTCTACCAAGTCTCGAACATGATCACCAACAACATCCTAAAACTTCATTTGAAGCTGCACCAACACTACTAATGTAATTCATCAAAGATCTCCATCACAAGCTCAGACGGTGAAACCCTCATCGGAACCAAAAACCAATCTTCTAAGCAAGCAAAATAGCATCCGATCTCCAAACCAAAACCAAGTGACCAAATATGAGTATAAGTATCATGAACAAGCCAATTCCATCACTAGACTATACTGGATCATGCCAGATCCAAGTTAGCCAAAATCCACTTAACCTACTGAGACCAAAAGGGTGCTAGTAAAGAATCCAAATAGCTAGTGTTGGCATCAATGACAAAAAATCAATGCAACACATAATCAATTCCACCAAATGGCCAACAATAGCTAGATGAGTTGTTAGATAAGGGATTTATTCATCCTAGTGTGTCTCCATGGGGTGTACCTGTGTTGTTTGTGAAGAAGAAGGATAGATCTTCGCTTGTGCATCGACTATAGGGAGCTTAATAAGGTGATGGTGAAGATTCAATATCCTTTGCTAAGGATAGATGATTTATTTGATCAGATTAAGGATGCAAAGGTCTTCTCCAAGATTGACCTTAAGTCTAGGTACCATCAGTTGAGGATTCATGAGGTAGATATTCATCGCACAACATTTCGTACTAGATATGAACACTATGAGTTCACAGTGGTACCATTTGGTCTCATGAATTCACCATCGGTTTTCATGAGCTTGATGAATTGTGTATAGGACTTATTTGGACAGATTTGTGCTAGTATTTCTGGATGATATTTTGGTGTTCTCAAGATTAGTTGAGGAGCATAAGGACCATTTGAGATAGGTTTTGTAGTGATTACTGGAGAATCAGTTGTAAGACAATATGGCGAAGTGTGAGTTCTTCCAGTCAGAGGTTTGGTATCTTGTTCATGTGATTTCAGGAGAGGGTATTGTAGTTGATCCCTCTAAGACCCAGATGATTGTTGATTGGTTAGCACCCACTAATGTGCGCGAGGTTCGTAGCTTTATGGGTCTTGTAGGATGTTATCGCAGGTTTGTTCAGGATTTCTACAGGATAACCCATTCTATCACTTCTCTTCAGAGGAAAGAGAAGAAGTTTATTTAGACAGAGCAGTATGAGACACCATTTAGGATCCTTAAGGAGTGTTTGATTAGTGCACCTATTCTAGCAGTGCCAGATCCTTCGGGAGATTTTGTGGTGTGTACAGATGCTTCTTTGGAGGGTGTAGGAGCACTGTTGATGTAGGATGGTACTATGATTGCATATGAGTCATGGAAACTCAAAGATCATGAGCATAATTACCCCACCCATGATCTAGAGTTAGCAACAATGGTTCATTTGCTGGTTAAATAGAGGCATTTTATTCTTGGGCATTGATTTGAGTTTCATAGTGATCACTTTAGTTTGCAGTACATCTTCACGCAACTGAATTTGGATGCTAAATAGAGGTGTTTGCTGGAGTTCCTGTGTGAGTATGACTTTGAGGTGAGATACATCTAGGGTAAGAAGAATGTGGTAGTAGATGCATTGAGCTGCATGAGGCATGAGATCTCAACAATGTCTCTTAGTGTAGATTTGAGGAGCCGTATTCTCAGTGCCATTTCTTTGTAAAACCCTAGACAAAATTGTCAAATCTAGAACACTTCCAAAAATTTGCTGATTTCTTTCTTGTCTTGGTGAATTAGGACCTTATACTTGATGCATCTAAAAGGTGATTGGCCACTCTAACACATCCCATTGGTTTCCTAACTCCAAAATGATCGTATAGTATGGTACACCGCGTAGAATAACGGAATTGCAGGAAATTCTCAGAAATATATTACTTCAATGATGCCAAAAGTTTACAAAGTCATTCTCTCCTCCAAATGGTGATTGGGAATGAAATTTTATACCTTCCTCAATGGTTATGAACCACCTTTTGAACCAAGGTGACTATTGGAAGGAAGTTTCTATTTGCAACCAAAAGTTGTCAAGTTTGAGCAACTTTTGACATATGTTAAGTCCACCTACCTAGAGGTGCTTGAGCATGTCCTAAACCTTTCTAAGACATCTCCAACACATAAACACCTAGAAAAACACACAACCAAATACCCCTAGGCCCATATGCCCATGGTAGCTTATCAATTTTCCAAATCCATGTCATTGGGTAACAAGGTGGGGTTTATTAGAAACAAATCAAACATCAAACACATGAGACTACACTATTACATAGATTGAAAGGTCACATTCTAATGTCTGTCCTTTAACCTTTATTGCTCTTATTATCTTAGTCAGGAGGTGCTCCTGCACCACAGGGAATACCCATAACTTTGGTGATTGGTTCTATATGACCGAGTACACCTTGATTGGGGTATATGGAAGTCCATAGGATCCTCATCAATTACCATTGTTTGTATCTGATAGAATAGAACTCTTGGAGTTTATGTGGAAAATGATGTGGATGGAGAAGGAGGTAATGGAGAGGCAGAAAAAGGGGACCATTTTACCTCATGTTGCTAGGTATGTTGGATTCTCTATTGGATCTAATGTCCTTGAGGAATTGCAAGGATACATAAAAAAATTACTCTTTAAAATTGGGCCAAGAGAGATTATGTGACCTTGAGGGTGGGTCACATTACTTTTGTCAAAAGGAAAATATTAACTAGTATAGGAGTTATTCATGAAGTGCTACTTCATGAAGATATGATTAGGAATTGTGTTACCTTTTGTTGCTCACCAAAACTGGTTAACCCAAGTTCACCTGCAATTGATTCTATGAAATATCCAATTTTGATCTGTGAAATACTTCAGGGCTTGGACAACATAACATAGGTCCTAATGATCCTCTTGCACTTTAGGTTCTGCTAGACCTAGGGGGGACACCCTTTTGATGCATAGAATTAAACCCATTACACACTTATGACAACATCAATAAAAGAAGATAGATCTCATAAAAGGTTCAAAAACAAGGATGGTACTGTAGATAGGCTAAATTTACATTGACAACTCAACAATGTTTGAATCATGAGATGGATGGAACACTACCATAGAACAGAAAACAAAAGATATTGTGATTTGATTTTTAAATTGATGTTCTAACAATCCTTCAACATTACAAAAGACTAATGCCTTATCCTAGCCACAGAGTCATGCATAAAACTGGAAGAGAAATCTCAGATGCAAGTTACTTTCAACATTAAATTTTCATGTATTAATGCATTACATTAATTCAATCCTCTGCTCTGTCACAAAATCATACATACATATCCAGTATACACATTCAAAATTATTAATGCCGAGTTTCAGGATTTAAATTCTTCCTTGAAGAATACCCAAAATACAAACATTACAATCTCAAAGAAGACTGAAAGAAACACCTCAAATTATCCTTGATAAGATGAAACTATATAAATTCAAATGGTATTTTGGAGACAATTTTGTGGAAACTCACACATGCCTTGCATATGTGTAAACCTACAAACTAAAATAAAACCTACAGCAAAGACAAAACTAGAAACCAAAAAGAACACACTGCCATTTGCAAAAAATGAAAAATGCCATCATTGGAACCTGCAATTTTGAATTTCTCCCTTGAAGAAAATCTCCAAAAAACTGGAACCCTTACAATTGAGAAGAAATGAGAATATGAAGGAGGGGGAAAAGACCAAATTGCATCACCAATTGCCAAGTGTCCTCTTTCCCCAATTGAAAAATATTTCCTTCATCCTTCCTGTGGAAACTTCTCTCAAAATATCTAATGTTTGTTGAAACAAACTGCATGATTGGATTCCTCGTCTTGATCATCCCGAGAGCTTTCTGACAGTATAAAATACTTCTATGTTTGGGCAAAAAATAACCCCTAGCTGAATTAATCTTTTATGCAGGCCATCATTTAATTTTTTTGGATTTTAACTATAGCTTGGACTATATATTTAACTTTGATTTTTTGCCTGACTCTTGACCCATGCCCTGCCACATGGCATTGTGTGATTTGCTCGTGCTCCACTAGGATAACACCTCATCTCCACCTCAGCAGGACCCGCAGCTAGACCGCCACCTGTACATGCCAGCTCACTTGTCGCTGGTTCACGAAGGGTACTTTCATGCTATTTCCCTTTGCGACATAGTGACAACCGCCGATCACCATCGAACTTGCTTGATCTTTAATCTACCCTTTTCTGCACGTGCTTTGTTGCTGATCCATGATGGGTAACTGTTGAACACCTTCACTTTGCGGATCAGCGACAACCGTTGATCGTCCTCAAAACCTGCAAGCTCGTTAACTCATCCTCTTACTACAAAAGTTGCTTATCTCAGGAATTGTGCACGCACGTGGGGGCAACTGTGTCACTGAGCTAGCACTTTTGTCAGAAGCCTTTAGGCTTTGACATTATAGATACATTTGTTTTTGTATTTAAATACCTAATTTCCCAACGCACAACCAATGTGGGATAACACTCTATGCCTGGCAGTTGACTTTGCATGAAAATTTCTAATGTCTCTCCTTAGCCACGCACAAAGGATCTGATAAAGTTCATGGGTTTAAACTTTACACCTAGTAACTGCATTCTGTTTGAAAGTTTTTAAGCATTTTAACTACCAATGGCATTTGCTGGAGGTTTCTAAATGCCTTTTCAATGCCACACTCCAGCTCATGACAGAGAGGACTGGCAAAGGTCATGGAGTTTAGTTTTACGCCTACCAGCATTTACTTTAAGTTTCAAACGCCCTTCACCCATACCACATAGTTTGGAGATTTGACATTAAACATTCCAAATGCATTTTGATTAGAAGTTTCTAATACCTCCTTTGTCTGCAGCCACGCCTTCCTGGAGAGGGTTATGGAATTTGGTTTACACCTGACAATGGACTTTTGTTGAAATTTCATGTCTGCTCCAATATCATTTGTGACTTTTATTTCATCCTCCAACCCCATTACCTCTTTCACCTATTGCAAATTAGCTTCTGTGCTCTGATAAGTGTATAGGAGAAGTGGTAAATCTTTGTTCCTCCCAAGTAGCCCATGTCTACTTTCATGCTCAAATTGGCCTTCATCATCATCACTCTTATAACATGTCTCATGATCACAATCCAAATTTAAATATTCTGAAATTCTCTCAGTGAACCAAGTAGGCAATAAAATTAATACTGCAAGGGCATGAGCCAGATCGGGCCCCAAAGTGGGCCCGACTAATATTTTTTTTGTTTTGATTCAACTGACCCTTGAAATGCCTCAGGTACTTTGAGCATGCCTCAGGAATTGATCGACACCATTTTCTGATCACTGAACTAAGTCTTGCAACTCACTGGCAACTGTGCCACATTTTCGCATTTAAACCCAAAGATGCAATTTTCAAACTGGTCAAAACACCTTTCTGGACTTCATAAACTGATAGGCGTGTACTCTAATATGTTAAATTTCATCCTACAAAACCATTCCTAACGACGAATCCTGGGTGAAGAAATATTAATGGTCAAAGATGACCAAATGGCCTTGTCAGCACTATGAACCTGATAAAATCAATGCGTAGGGACCTCAAAATGCCTTTACTAAAAATATCAAATGATCTCTGTAGACCCCCAAATTTGGGGCATAGATACCTTGAAGTACAAAAAAGACCGTGAAATGTTTAATTCAACCAAAAGGCTGACTGGGTGCAAATGGTGAGCTCATGAAAATAGCCACTTAAAAAGATGTAGCAATGAAAGTGCAGAAAACTCAATAAAGTGGCTCAAGAAATCATCTTGGAAAACTGATCAATCGGATTGACAGGGCTTGAAATTTGGCATGTTGAATCACCTATATGCATAGAATTCAATGCACTTTTAATTTCAACATGACAATCAACTGGTCAAAAGTTATAGGCACTCAAAGTAGGCTTCTTAATAAAATCTGAATTTGTGCCTAGAACAACTTTCAGTCCACCCCTTGAAATGGGTACTTGATAAACTAATCCAAACTGAAATCTGTAAATTGTAGAACACTTCATAGGCCAAATGAAAGGTGTACAATAATATTCCAAGGCTTTACCACTTAATAATCAACTGGCTCCATTTTACACTTCTTCAAAATAGGCTTATCAGGTTGACTCATTAGGTGGTCCTTTGAAAGTGCAGAGCAAAATTTTGAAATAGGCCTCTCAAAATACTCAAATTTTATGAGTCCCAACACCTTTGATGATATTTTTTCAAGGGAGAAGAAATTGGAATATTTTAATAAAATTAGAGGAAGAGAAAAGGAAAAAAGATATGAGTTTCCTAGGATTTTTCACAAAGGAAAATGACATCCTTAAAAGGATTGATTTTTATCTTAATAAACATTGATAGGTTATAAGGAAAATCAATGTTCAGTGACCCATCACCCAAATCAGCAAAGTTGGATATGAAGAATCCCAAAGAGGTTGTAATCCATGATGTTCCCAACATTGCATTTGTTCAAGAATCTTCACCTAGTCTACCACCATTTGAAAAAACAAAGGAGAAATAATCCTTTGCCCTTGGTGTCATATGATGACATCAAAGGGGTGGGTAATATAGATGATGTCATTAGTGCTTTGAAAGCTTTAAAAGGTGATGAGGGAGTCGATCAACCCCAAGGATCACCCCCAAGATGTGAGGAGGAAGAACATGGACATGGGGATTGGACTGAGAGAGAGACACAACTCAAATGTAATGAGGATGAAAGGATTGTCACATCTCTGAGATTTATGGAGGATGATGATTTTATTAAGACACCTAAATTTAAGGATTTTTGAATCAAAATAAAGATGAAGGATCTCAAAGAGATAAAGAAGATGAATATGATGGGTGTTGATGAGTCTTAACATGATAAAGTTTCCCTACAAATTTTTAGGTAATCAAGATTTGATAATGTAGATGTCACCCCCGATGAGACTAGATATATGGTGCTAAAAAGAAATATTTTGATTATTCTAGGGATTATAGTGAAATAGATGATCTTATTGGATCAGATCAAACACCAAGAAGACCCCATGTTGATTACACAATTTGATTTAGAACAAGGGGTGAGTGGAATAGGGTATAACCTCTAGACAAATAGTTTGGGTGCATTGGTGAAGTTTAAGAGAATAGATAGACCAAAGGTAGTTGGTATAGTTAAAGAAACTAGAGGGACTGCCATATTAAAGATACTCAAAGATAATTTTCCCTTGCAGGCTACCACAATGACAATGTATTCACCTATTTTTACTAGGAATGTTGTGAAGAACATGCAATAAAAATTACCTAAATATGAAAGAATTCATGTTGATATGAATGAGGAAATCGACAAATCATATGTTGAAATGTTAAATTGAAAGATCGGTTGAGAAGTGGTGGGGCTAGTCAAAGAAAAGCAATTGTTCATCACAAGTATGTAGTACCAGAGCCCACATATGATACTGTTGATAGCATGAGATGGATTGAAGAGAAACTAAATTATGAAAAGGAAATTGAAGAGTTGAGGAATATGATTGAAGGCACTAACAAAATGTCACAAAAAATTCTCTTTGCATTTGAAAATGTGTTGATACATAGGGTGAAGTCTGTCATCGAGAAGATAGAGGATGTGAATAGGAGTTATGGATCACTATTGAAGGCATTGTAAATGTTTAAGGAAAATAAGCTTGTGTTGGAATCATTGTTCAAAAGGTGGCAACCAATGCACCATACTTTGATCACTCCATGCAGAGTATTGCAAAGAGATCTAGACACCCCTCCTGCCATCAAAACAACCGAGGAAATGGTGAAAATTGTGATTGAATGGTCAATTAAATTTTTGTAGAGGAACCCAAGATAAAAGCTAAAATTTACTTATTCCATATATTTAAGCATTGGACCATCCCACCGATATTGATCAAGACAAACATGTCAAGGATTTCAATGACTGGAAGAGTGAATTGAATCAAATGGTTCCATGGATCCTTTCCCATATGCAAGAAGAAAAAGACATCAATGTTCAAAGCCTTAATCTCTGCCTAGATAGAATAATCACGTTGGACAATGGATAAAAATGATCCATCTCTGAGGTACATAGAATAATAGATAAGAGATGGAAGGATCACTTTCTCAATGTCCCAGTGACTAAGATGTGTATCAATGAGAGAGCCTGTACTTGAAGACTTCAAAGAATGATGCAGTGTAATGAAAATTGGTGAACATGGAACCCACTCCAAATTTTAATAGAACCTTGGCAGGCCCATAGGTCACAAGTTTCTATTCAAATTGTGAAGATAAGGAGTTGTATTCTTGGTCACCAACTTTTCTTTAGATTTTAGTTGTTTCGTGTTTTGTTTTGTTTTTTGATAGGTAATGGGTCGAATCCGATAAGGTGTACATACCCTACCCCCTTTGTGGGATTTGAACTTGTGACCTCTATTTCAAGAGTACAAGTTCTCCACCACTAGACCAACTCAGGTTGTACAGTTGTTTCCTATTATTATCACTTTGCTTTGATTATAATTATTTGAAACAATATAATTGTATTTTGTTAACTTTTAAAATGAAAAGGCATGTATTTTCATTTCGGGTAGGGTAATTGAATAGTTTCTTTGTAATAGTTTGAAGCTTTTCACTTCTCCCATTTTTTATATAAGGGATAAACAAAGATTGATTAAGGGGTTGGAAGAGGCTTAAGGAAAACATATGCATCAATCTATAATACCTTTTTTGCAGTGGCAATAATATAATTCAAGAATCTTGTGTTTGAATTTTGATTTCAACTGTTTGTGGCAGAATTTTGATAAATGTTGTTTGGTTGTCTACAAGATGATTTGTTTCTTGTTATTTAAATTAGTGTATCAAGAATATTTTTGATTTATCAAAGAAGCTATCTTGTTTTGTGTGATTTATTCAATTGGTTTCTACAAGGCAAAATTAAATTCATGTAATAAGTCACAGTAATTGAAAGTATTTCTTGGACTAAAAAGAAGAACCAGATAACATTACATTTAGGAAAGTTTATGCAAGGCATGCAAAAATAAAGTGTCAAATTGTTTAAGATATAATTAGAATGAAGATACTTTTTATTTAGACTCCATTGCCCTGTGGAGAAGGCACCTGTCTCAATTGTTCTCAAGGTTTCTTTCAACTAAATTGTGAATCATATTATTTTGTTTGAGTAATAGGAGTAGGCATTAGTTTTTGTATTTTAATAATCTATTTCAAATCCTCATGACAGAGTGAAATAGATTGAAGGAATGTTACCCAATTGAGGATACTATTCATACAAGCCTTATAAATTGTCTAAGGATAATAATGTGCTTTATTGTCATCAAAGATTTTATAAGAAGTAAATAATTGTTGATGATAGAGGTACACTTTCCTGGGCATAGAAGAATAAATCTACCCTTTTGTTGATTCTAGTTTGTTGGATAAATCACTTGTGAAGCCTAATAATAGAAATTGGCATACCCTTAGTGTTTTACAATGTG
This sequence comes from Cryptomeria japonica, assembly GCF_030272615.1. NCBI lineage: Eukaryota > Viridiplantae > Streptophyta > Pinopsida > Cupressales > Cupressaceae > Cryptomeria > Cryptomeria japonica. The sequence continues at coordinate 430,301,431 of NC_081415.1, forward strand.
TTGATTTGGGAACCAACACCAAGCACAGTCATGTCTCAAGGCTTCTCCCTAGTTCTATGAGACACTTTTAGATATGCCAAAATCAGACCCAATCTAATTTTTTCCATCTATAATCTATAACCTAACCCTAGTTGGTTAGGGTTTCCATACCCAATGTTCTATCTAAGTTATGCCCAACCTATAAAGGCAATCTTGTGAGATATTTTCAAGGTTCTTGCCCCTTCATTTTGATATAGAACTTGTTTTTGGGTATTTGTAATGACACCTTGCCTTTGTATTAGAAAAGCTAGCTATTTTACCTCTTTATAACTTCATTTACCTTGTGCAAATTATCTCGCCTTTGTTATGAATGTCTTCTTAATTTTTTTTGTTTGATCTATATGTTGTATCAACTTTTCTTATAAGAATTGTCTATGGATATTTCAGTCCCACCGAGTACTCCATTAAATTCTGATGCCATATATGTCTTAGGGAATAATTAAAGATAGAAACCTATGCATGCTTAGGGTTGCTTCATTGATGCCTTGTGCAGTCATAGGTAGGGAAAAGAAACATATTTCAATCTTGGTAGATCACCTTTTCATTTCCCTTTCTATATCTCTTTCTCCTTTTTTCTCTGTAATTCAGTTGAATAGGTTTTACAACTGTTGGATTGGTCCAACATTGCATCCGAATTGAAAAGGAAGTTGGCCTTCTCTAGAGATTCAACCTCACATACACAAGGTCCTTACAATTGGAGGTCATTTCCATCTTTCACAAATTTGTTGAAAATTAGTGTTCAACAAGGGTAAAATTTTTTGTGACAATAGTTTTGGGCATGCCTAGTGGGACAATATTTTTAACTTACATGCTAAGGATTTAGTGTTGTTTTTCATTCAAGCACTTGAAAACTTGAATGGTAGATCTAGTCTGTTGTTCATGACCTATTGCTTATTTCATGCCAAGAATTCATAAAGGGCATTTTCTAGAGGTAATTTTTAATTCTTGGAGCTTTCAATTTCAAGTACTAGAAGATAGAGAGGTAGATCCTCATTTTCTCTTGTTAGTGGTGTTGATGTTGTAGGCACTCTATCACCTAGGTCTAATTCTACCCCTCCAACTATAAGATCATCATAGTCTAAGGCTCCACTCCCCATATCAATAGATTGTTATTCTATATGGTTGTCCCTAGAAATAAATTTTTTGTTACTTTCAATGGGGGAAGTCCTCTAATTTTAGCCCAAAGAATTGATATACTAGTGGCTGCATTAAAAATCATACCATATTTTACTGGTGAGACAACTACCACTCCAATAGAGCACACTCAAGACATTGCAAACAACTGCTCTATCTATAATGTCACAGAGGATTATATTGATGTTAGACTCTTGACCACTTCCTTGAAAGGAAATGCTTTATAGTGGTATAGGGGGTTGCCACCTAACTCCATTCATAATTGGGATGAATTGGGGAAAAATTTATGTGGCCATTTTGAAGATAAAGGTGATCATTTATCCCTAGTTGAACAAATTACTACAATCAAGAGGGCACCTCATGAATTCATGGGATACTTCAATTTCATATTCCAAAGGACATGGGATAGAATCCCTTCTCTAGTGAAACCATATCCCAATCATGCCTTCTTCTATTATCTAAGAGCTCTTAATAGTGATGTGGTTGTTATGATATCATCAATAGGTGACTACTCTCTACCAGATGCATATGATGTTGCCATAAAGGAAAAAAAAATGTTGGGAAGATAGCTCCAAGGTTACCATCTATAGGTCATCCATCTACATCCACTTCATCATTAAGTGAGATCTATGAGCTCAAGGCTCTATTGCAAAAATTAAGCAATGAATTAGTGACACTTAAGAGACAACAAGCTCAATAAAGCAGACCTTAGCAAGCACAAATTCAAAATTACTAACAAAATAGGCCACTTTTTCAAGGGCAAAACCAATGGAGTAATGTCAGGCCCCTGAATAGTTTAAACACTACACTTGTAAAGAAATCAAAGGAAATATTTCCAACATAGAACAATCTAGCCTAAGAGCAGGATTGGTATTAACCATACAACCGACTACCTCTGGCCAACAATATGATCCTAGTCATCTAACTGTTGGTAGTCAGGATCATACATAAGGAGATTCTAGTTTTGTCAACTAGTAGGAGGCATAATTTTGTGGTATAAATAAAACAAGTAGTGACTCAGAGGAAAATAATGCAAGTTCAAAGAGAAGGGCCATAGATAAGGATACACCTTCTACATCACCCTAGACCCCTCAAGATACAACATATACCATAGTCCCAAAAAATATAGACAAGGGAGCTCCTCCAATCATGGATCAAAATGAGGTTCAATAAAGCAAGAAGTAGGAGGAATTCCAAGTCCCTCCTGATAGTCCTGATACTTAATGTTAAGTACAGATGCCAAGCTAACAAGATGAGAGGGGGGGGTGAATCATATAAACTTAATCTTCCATAAAATCAACAAATTCAATCCTGGTAACATATATTTCAGCAATATAACCAAAACTGCTAAACATGCAAACTCATAAGCATATAAACATCATAACACTCATAACACCAGATTTAATGTGGAAACCCAAATAGGGAAAAACCACTGTGGGATTTTGGACCCACTAAGAAATATACTCTTCTAGAGTATGCTCAGTTAAAAGAAAATCCTGTTAAAGATTACAAACACATTGCTGGATGTGACCCGGTTAAGGGATTTCCCTCAGATCTATTAGGATCTTCACCTTGTTAGAAGTGACCTTGTTAAAGGATTTCAATCACTCAATCAGAATGTCACCTTGCTAGAGGGTTTTACAAATAAGACTGTTAAGTCCACTCGGTTAAGAGATTTTCTGTTACTTCACAAAATAACAGTAATAAAAATCTATCTGCAACTTCACATCTAAAATATTGAAGCATATTCTTATTTGCTCAAAACAATCTAGTCATAGGACTTATCTTGTCCCTCTGCTGGGCTCTATACTCTATTAATCAAACAAGTCTTCAAGCTTCTATGCTCAGTAATCACTATGTAGCATCCCTATGCATACACTTGCCCACATGCATTGTTTATCAATAGTTCCTTATTTATAAACAATTGCTAACCGCTTAATCTCCTTGATCATATTTCCCATGATCAATCTTAGCCATCAGATCTTCAAACTTGACCAGGTTCAATGTATCCTTTGATCTGAAAATGTTTTACCTCACCTTGGAACTTGCATACATTTCTTGGAACTTGTGCTAAGGTATTGCGGTTCAATCTGCGCTGTAGATCTTCTTGTCGATTTTCCATTGCCATAGATCCTTAACAAACTTCATGCACGACATACCAATCATTTAATTAATTCCAGCTCATCAGCTTCCTTCATTAAATAACACTTTTAATCATTTAATGCATTCTGTTACAACTCGGTAAATACTAAAATTCACTCGGTAACATTCCGCCTTCATTAACTGATAGCAATAACCTTAGGGTTTACCGACTAGGTTCCTTAGGGTTTATCGACTAGGTTCTTTGCTCAGTAACATAGTATAGTATTAACCTTACAATCAACAACATATGTAGGATATCAAAACAATCTAAACATCATGATCTCATCATTGTCTAACTCGGTAATAGTTGCCCATTGAATAACTTATTCCTCCCCTTATTCATCACATTCTTTCTGTGTCTTTTAGAGACATCTTTATACTCACCAAATCATACTTCTTAAGATATTGCAACATCATACTGAATTAGAAAATCATTTTCTTGACATCAATGACAAAATAATAATATTAAGACAGTAAACATCCTTAATTGGTTATATCCATAATCATCAACAACCTTCTCAATATCCTTATTGAAATACCAACAATCTCTTATTGTCTGTTATAATGCCAATAATATCCCCCTTTGGCATTGATGGAAAAACCAATTGATTTGACCTAATTGATTTAGATTGCTATGAGATTCTGAAATTCTCTCCCCTTGTCATTAGACTTCTCCCCCATACAATAGTCTTCTCCCCCTTTGACAACAATGCCAAAAAGTAAAGAACTAAAACATGATTTCTTCCGCTGAGAAGTGAATTCCATGCTGTTATGTGTCAACTCAATCTTGGTGAGAGCATTATTTCTTCAATTCTTGTTCCTTGTATTTGTTTCTTGCACACCTTTAGAAAACATCCTAAAGTGTGTAAATAAGCATCAATCCACACATAATATTCTGTAGATTCATTGAATTGATGCTTTCACCGAACTTGATTAGTGAGTAGAAGATAGGGGTAGGACCCCTAACTTGCTTCTGAGATACTCAAAAGTGTCCCTTGGCAGTGGCTTGGTGAAGATATCTGCTATTTGTTCCTTTGTGATAACATATTCCAACACCACTTTCTTCTCTAAGATAATGATATTTGATAGAGATGTGCTTTGTCTTAGAGTGCATAACAGGATTCTTTGAAATGTTAATGACACTAGTATTGTCACAGAATATAGTTACTAACTCGGTAACTTTCTCTTTATACCTTCCAATAGTTGTTTGATCCATGCTATATTGGTACAATTCAATGCTGCAGCAACATATTCAACTTCTGCTATTGACTGTGAAACACATCCTTGTTTCTTGCTAAGCCAACTCACTAGTCTTTCTCCTAAAAAGAAAGCTCCTCCACTTGTACTTTTTCTGTCATCAATGTTGCCTGCCCAGTCAGCATCAGTATAGACTTTTAAATCAAAACCATTTCCTTTCTAATATACTAAGCCATAATCCTCAGTACCTTTCAAGTATCTGAAAATTCTCTTGATTGCTGTCATGTGTGTTTCCTTGGGATCTGCAGAAAATCTTGCAACTATACCTACTGCATGTGCTATGTCTGGCCTACTGTGAACAACATATTGTAACTTTCCAATCATGGATCAGTAAAGTGTCTCATCAATAGATGCAGATTCATCATTCTTTGATAGTTTACAGTTGGTAGTCATAGGAGTACTTACTGGTTTTGAATCCTCCATTCCAAATTTCTTCAAGATTTCCTTTATGTACTTGCATTGAGTAATGAAAATCTCATCTTTCATTTGTAGTATTTGTAAACCTATAAAATACTTTATCTCACCGATTAATGACATCTCAAATTCTTTGCTCATTTCATTTCCAAAGTTCTTGCATAAAGAGTCATTTCCACAAAAGATAATATCATCAAAAAATATGGCTGAGATCAGTATTCCATTTTCATCATTCTTCATGTACATATTGCTGTTTTCACTTGTCCTTATAAAACCAATCTTGATCAAATAAGAGTTCAACCTCTCATACCATGCTCTAGGTGCTTGTTTCAGACCATATAAAGCTTTGTTTAATTTACATACCTGATCTTTATTCTTGTCTTCAACAAATCCTTTAGGCTGTTCAATATAAAGTTCTTCTTCTAATATACCATTCAAAAATGTAGATTTGACATCCATTTGATATACCTTGAAATTTTTGAAAGCAACATATGCCAACAATGTTCTTACTCCTTCAAGTCTTGCCACAGGTGCAAAAGTCTCACCATAATCTATTCCTTCTTCTTGAGCATATCCTTTGCAAACTAGTCTTGCTTTATTTCGAATGACCTCACCTTTTTCATTCAGCTTGTTTATGAAAATCCACTTTGTACCGATTACATTTTTGTCCTTTAGTCTTGGGACCAGTGTCCATGTGTCATTCTTCTTGATTTGATCAATCTCTTCTATCATAGCATTTCTGCAATCTTCACTGTTAAATGCCTCTTTCACTATTCTCAGTTCAAATTTAGATATCAGACATGTGTTCTATCTCAGTTTGTTCCTTGTCATCACTGGATCATCTTTATCTCCTATAATTTGACTTGATGCATGATTCCTTCTGACATACTTGGCTAATACAGGCTTGGTAGGCTCTGTATGATCTTCATCACTCGGTAATTGGACATTATCTTCATTTTCTTCAGTAACTCTCTCGGTAGGACTTGTCGGTTGAACATAGATAAATTCTTCATAGTCTTCTGGTTATTTAGAATTTCCTTCATCATTTCTTTCTGGAAATTCATCAATTTTCACATTTGCACTTTCTACTATTTTGTTAGATGATTTGATCAGACATTTAAATGCTTTACTTCTAGAAGAATAACCAAGAAATGTTCCTTCTTCACTTTTTTGATCAAACTTTCCATTTCTATCATCTTTGTGTACATGGCATCTACTTCCAAAGATTTTGGAGTAACTTACATTAGTTTTCTTGTCATACCAGATTTCATATGGTGTCTTCAAAGTTCCTTTCTTCAATTGTACTTAGTTCAGGGTGTAAACTGTTGTGCTTATTGCTTCTCTCCAAAGTGTTTGTGGCACTATCTTTTCAATCATCAGGGTTCTGGCACAATCCACAATAGATCTGTTTCTTCTCTCAGCTATCCCATTTTGCCATGGAGTTCTTGATGCAGAGACTTGTCTTTTTATACCATGATCATTGCATAATAAGTTGAACTCATCAGAGGTAAACTCTCCTCCTCTATCTAATCTAAGACATTTCAATTGTCTTCCTATTTCATTTTCAACTCTTGCCTTGTACCATTTAAACATTTGAAAAGCTTATGATTTTTCTTTTAAAAACATAACTGACATCATCCTTGAATAATCATCCACAAATAATATGAAATATTTATCACCAAAATAACTTTGAACTTTCATAGGACCACAAAGATCAGTGTGCACAAGATCTAAAATTCCCTTAATAAGTGTAGGACTTACTTGTAAAGCTTGATCTTGTCATCTTACCCATCTGGCATCCTCGACACATAGCATTCTCAGGTTTTTCCAAACTCAGTAGACCTCTTACTTGGTGCTTCTTACTTATTTTGATCAGATTATCAAAATTTACATGACAAAACCTTTTATACCATAACCAGGTATCATTTATCTTTGCATACAGACACTTGTTCCTAGTTGAGTCAAGATGAAATGTATTACCTTTTGTTTGTGTCTCAGTAGCAGCTAACTTTCCATGCTTGTCATGAACTTTGACAATTCCTTTCTGAAATTCTATTCGGTAACCTGTGTTGTTTAGCTGTGCTATACTCAACAAATTGTATTTCAAACCTTCAACCCAATAAACATCATTATATTTAGCATTGTCAAGAAGTTTTATGGATCCTTTACCTTTTACCGAACATGGTGCATCATTACCAAATCTTACATAACCTCCATCATAATCTTCTAACATAACAAACTTGTGTTTATCACCTGTCATGTGATGTGAGAATCCACTATCTATGATCCAAGAATCATTAGTATTTATGTGAGATATTAGGGCTTTTTCTTCATACCTTCCTTCATCTGATCCATCTTTGATAGCCACATAAACTACTTCCTCTATATCAGTGTCATCTAATTTATCATCATTTCATTCCTCATTGGCTATTAGGCATGACTTTCTATCTCTTCTTCTGAAGTCTCGGTATCCTCTGTAATGATTATTTTTTCGTCTATCATCTCGGTAATCTCTCTTTTCAGTAGAATCTTTGTCAGGATAGTTAGAAGCCATATGTCCTATCTTATCATAATTGAAACATTTCAAAGGTAGTTTTCCTTTATACTTACCTTTGCCTCTCGGTAACCTTCTGGCTAATAGTGCTTCAAACTCTTCTTGCTTTCTGATTTCCTCATACTGTCTGTGTACTTCTTCCATGTTCTTACAAAATCTTTCACTTGCTCCACTATGATCTCCTTCAGAATACTTACTCATTCTATCATTGTAATCATTAGATTCACCAAGATGAAAAGAACTGAATGCAAATTCAACTTTATTTACCGAAGACCCACTGTTATCAGAATTACTTAATTCAAATGCATGTAGCTTACCAATAGTAGCATCCAAAGAAACTCGCATATTGGGTACATACCTCTATTCATTGATTGTAGAGACTCGGATTGCATAAGCAAGTAGAAGGGTTCTCAATAACTTACTTGTGACATCCTTTTCTTCAATGGTTCCTCCTGCTCTTTTGATTTGATTGACAATCTCCTTTAGTCTTGTATTGTACTGGGTTATGTTCTCACCTTCATTCATCCTCATAGATTCAAGTTGTCCTCTTAGGCTATCCAATTTTTCTCTTTGAACATGTTCATCACCTCCATACATAGATATGAGTTTGTCCCACATTGCCTTGGCATCATTGCAGCCTTCTAGATCATTAAACTTTGAGTCGGTCAATGCAGATGTTATTTCAATCATTGCTTGAATATGTTCTTGTTTTACCTTTATCTCTTCCATTGTCAATGGATAGGTGCTAGGTGTAATGAAATCATTCTCCAGATAATATACAATATATTCTCCAACTCCTGATAGGTGCAGCTTCATCCTTTTCTGCCATGTAGAGAAACTTGACTTATTCAGCTTCGGTGCATCCCTCTTATACATCTTTGGATCTTTTCCTCAAGTACCTTTAAACTTTTTCTTCCGGAGTCCAAAGCTTTGATACCAATTGATAGTTCTAATACTTAATGTTAAGTATAGATGCCAAGCTAACAAGATGAGAGTGGGGGGGGGGGGGGGTGAATCACATAAACTTAATCTTCCATAAAATCAACAGATTCAATCCCAGTAACATATATTTCAGCAATATAACCAAAACTACTAAACATGAAAACTCATAAGCATATAAACATCATAACACTCATAACACCAGATTTAATGTGGAAACCCAAATAGGGAAAAACCACTGTGGGATTTCGGACCCACTAAGAAATATACTCTTCTAGAGTATGCTCGGTTAAAAGAAAATCCTGTTAAAGATTACAAACACATTGCTAGATGTGACCTGGTTAAGGGATTTCCCTCAGATCTATTAGGATCTTCACCTTGTTAGAAGTGACCTTGTTAAAGGATTTCAAACACTCAATTAGAATGTCACCTTGCTAGAGGGTTTTACAAATAAGACTGTTAAGTCCACTCGGTTAAGAGATTTTCTATTACTTCACAAAATAACAGTAATAAAAATCTATCTACAACTTCACATCTAAAATGCTGAAGCAGATTCTTATTTGCTCAAAACAATCTAGTCATAGGACTTATCTTGTCCCTCTGCTAAGCTCTATACTCTATTAATCAAATAGGTCTTCAAGCTTCTATGCTCGGTAATCACTATGTAGCATCCTTGTGCATACACTTGCCCATATGCATTGTTTATCAACAGTTCCTTATTTATAAACAATTGCTAACTGCTTAATTTCCTTGATCATATTTCCCATGATCAATCTTAGCCATTATATCTTCAAACTTGACCAGGTTCAATGTATCCTTTGATCTGAAAATGTTTTACCTTGCCTTGGAACTTGCATACATTTATTGGAACTTGTGCTAAGGTATTGCGGTTCAATCTATGCTGTAGATCTTCCTGCTGATTTTCCATTGCCATAGATCCTTAACAAACTTCATGCATGACATACCAATCATTTAATCAATTCCAGCTCATCAGCTTCCTTCATTAAATAATGCTTTTAATCATTTAATGCATTTTGTTACAACTCGGTTGCAACTCGGTAAATACTAAACTTCACTCGGTAACATTCCGCCTTCATTAACCGATAGTGATAACCTTAGGGTTTACCGACTAGGTTCTTTGCTCGGTAACATAGTATAGTATTAACCTTACAATCAACAACATATGTAGGATATCAAAACAATATAAACATCATGATCTCATCATTGTCTAACTCAGTAATAGATTCCCATTGAATAACTTATTCCTCCCCTTATTCATCACATTCTTTCTGTGTCTTTTACCGACATCTTTATACTCACCAAATCATACTTCTTAAGATATGACAACATCATACTGAATTAAAGGTACCTTTACTATATCTTTGATGTATTGTATCCTCTCCCCCTCCCCTCCTATGAATCCTTTTTGGTCTAAAGCTTGGTTAAAAGGGCTCACTCCTAAAATCAATATGTTCTTCTAGACTATTCTCCAGAATAAGATCCTTACTGTTGACAACCTTAAATGCAGAGGTTTTGCCCTTCCAAATAGGTGTGTGTTGTTCTTTCAAGAGGAAGAGGCAGTGGACCATCTTGCCCTCCACTGTTCTTTCTCAACCTTTGTTTGGGAAAGCTTCCTCAAAAGCTTTAGTCTTGCTTGGGTGTTTCCCAATAACATCAGAGATTTGTTCTCTTCCTGGCAAATTCATTGGACCAACTCTTTTCTGAGGTGTATGTGGCAGATCTCTCTGCCTCACATTTTGTGGGGTCTTTGGAGGGAAAGAAACAACTGAATTTTTAGGGATGTGTCCTTAAATCAAGACATTGTTTTTCAAAAAATTCAAAGGGCTATTCAGGAAAATATGGGAACTATGGAGGTCTCTTGTTACTCAAACAACTCTTTGGAGTTAAATATCTTAAGAGCCTGGAATATGAAGATCACTGATGGTCATAATATCAGCTACAATAAAAGGCTTGAAGTTAAATGGCAAACCCCTCCCCATGGTTGGCTTAAAATCAATTTTGATGGAGCAGCCAAAGGAAATCTAGGTCCTTTAGGCTGTGGAGCTATTCTCAGAGATGATAGAGGCATTCAAACCAATCATAAGGCGGAAGCTTTGGAAGCCCTTCAAGGTATTATTCTAGCCAAAAAATGGAACTGTACCCATCTCTGGATCGAAGGGGATTCCAACAATATTATTAAGTGTCTCAATGGGACCTCTAAGCCCTCTTGGTCGATTCACAATATAATTTTTTCTACCATTGACATCATCAGAACCTTCAAAAATTGCCACATATCCCATATATATAGGGAGGCCAACTGTTTTGCTAATTGGGCTGCAAACGTGGCAGTAAAGAATGAGATAATTACCATGTGGATAGGTGAGAGTGGTCTTCCCAGAGATGTAAGACAAATCATAATAAATGAAAGATATCAAAGTACCCCAAAGAATCTTGATTGACAGGGCAATTATGATATGTACTGAAGTAAGCACTTCGAGTAACTTCGATAATGAGGGAATTACTCATTATAACATCAAAGCTAGCAGAATGTGCATTATAACCTGTCGAATCACTAATGCTATGCATGCTTTTGGGTTTTTGTTTTAACTTCGAAAAGCTTTCTGTTTCACCAGCTCTGTAACCTAAACTTGACTGTGAGAAATGACACCATGGGCAGAAATAGGAGAAGATATGAGCCAGGAAGTTGCAAGGAGTGGAAATAGAAAGAAGAGGTGTGGGAAATTTTGTAGAAGGGTGGTCTTTCGAGCTTCATTGAGAGACTCCATGGCTGTGATGGAAAGATAACTAGCTTCTTCTGCAAAAATTGGAAGAAGGGCATGCTTAAAATGGGCGACCAACTAGTGGAAATTGACGAAGAGTTAATAGCTAAAGCTACGGGACTCAAAAGGGAGGGCTGCAACTTCTACAGAGATAGGAAGGTCAGCAGGGAAGCCATTGAAAGGTACCCGATCATAGAGAAAGAGAAGAAAAGACTGGTAAAGTTGAGTAAAACCTATTACCCACCTAGGGCTTTTGCAAAACCCTGGCGGGATATTCTCTTTGTTTTAATGAGGTTTATAACTCTAGATGACAGTTTTATGAAAGTATATGGATATCACTTTGTCCTCTTAAATCATTTTAGGCATAATGATAAGGCGAATTTCCCTTACTTCTTGCTCTGTTCTATGAATGCATCCTTAAAAGCATATAAAGAAAATCCTCGGGGTGACACTGCAATGCACCAGGGACTTATGGTCCTCATTTATGATCATTTAAAGGCCAGTAAAATCAACCGAATGCAACTCTCTGTGGATTTGGAAGAAGAAATATCTGATTCTGATTTCTTGGAGGAGGAGGATTCAGATAATGATTCCTCGACTGATAATGAGGAAAGCTCTGACGACTCAGAGTATGAGAGGAGCAAGAAGAGGAAATCAAGACCCTCTTCTTCTAAGAGAAAAAAACCCCAAAGCAAACCCTTGATTAGTATTTCTTCAGAAGAAGAGGACTCTAATTTCCCTAAGTAGAAGAAGAACCCTAAGGGAGTGTTGAAGGAAAAAGGTAAGAACCAAGCCCAACCCAGGAAGAAGCAAAAGAAAACAAAGGAGAGTAGCAAATATCCAAAGGAGACAGGCAAGGAATCGGAAGAGGAGAAGCAAACAAGAACCCTGGAAGCTGAAGAAAGCCTAGAGATGGAGACTATGGAGGAGACCCTCAGGGCCTTCGACACTATTTCTGCCCTCCATATCACTAAAGATGAACAGATAACCCCTGGTAAAGTTACTCCTTCTCCTGGTCCTCACCCCGAGGCCTTGAAGGGTTTTATGAAAACCATTGAATGGCGTATTGATGGGAATAAGAATACTGCGGATGAATACAAAAAACTCTGCAATAGAGTCATGATCCTGGAGATCATTAAAATTGGAGAGGGGAACACTATGGCTGATTATATCGAAGATCTGAAGAATACAATTGCCAAAGTGGAAGATTATAGTCTTAGGTTTGAGAAAATTGAAAAGGAGATACAGGATAGAAAAACCCTGGAGGAAACTAGCGAAAAAACACTCTCGGATACAGTTGCCAAAGTGGACAAGATAGAGGAGTGCCTCAAGTGGAGAATACTAATGTTGTAGGTATGTTGTATTATAGTCTTTAGACTATTGATGTTTTGTAGAATGTGTTTCCCAGTCTAAAGCGCCATGTTCTGATTGATTGAAAAATAGGTTTTAAGGACCCGAAACCATTACAACATAGTTAGAAAGAAAGCTGAGAAAATAGAGTCCACATACAGAGTGCCTAGTCAAAAGACCAGTGAACAGAAAAAATAGCAAAGAACCCAAGGAGACACTGCATAGTAATTTTCTTTAGCAGATCCTCTACCTTAGTCACCAGCTCATCATAGGTCACCCCAACTTCTTTTAGCTCCTCCAGGTCCTTATTCACTTTCTTTTCCTTCCTCTTTCCATGGGTGCGGGTTCTGGGACCTTGGGCTTCCCTTGTTCCTTAAAATTAGTTCACAACTGCATGATAGACTCAAGAGCTAGTAGCTCACTCATGCCTAAGAAGGTAGCCCTTCTTGTGTGCATAGAGTATGAACCTGTAACTAGGGGAGATGTCCAATTGAATGGTACTTCCATTAAGATAGTGGGGGTTATTAAAAAATTGAAGTTAACCTTGCATGCATGCACTGGTTGCATTGTCTTACAAGACATATTAGTTGTTGACCTCCCTACCTTCTTTGCCATTTGTCTATCTAGATACTTCACTACCAAGATAGGTGGATATTTATCTTTTGATTGGTCCCACATGCTATATCGAACAAGGTATGGTACCAAGGTTACTATAAGGGCTGAACCCATTGCACAAAGTCACATTGAGCCCTACACCCTCAACCCTATAAACATGAATTGCACTCTACATGAAGAGGGGGAGGAGTGTATTGTTTGTGACCCTACTACCCTTCTAGAATAAGCCCTTGATTTCTTGCCAGATGAATGGCCCAATGCTTTTTAGTTTGATCTATTAGCTGAGAGTGAAGAGATAGGGCCTGGGACCTATTGTATTCATGAGGAGGATGTTAGTCCCAACCGGTGCTGAGAGGGGAGGGGTGAATCAACACTTAATACAATTTTCTCAATTTAACTTTTAACTTAAATCTGCATTCATCTAAAATCCAAAAATATACTTAATCACTAAAGTAAAATTTGCAAGCATGAAAAGTTTACAGTGACACCAAGAAGTTATCTCGTGGAAAACCAAGTGGGAGAAAACCACGGTGTGAGTAGGAACTCACAAAATTTGTACTTTTTTGAAGTACATCTGGTTAAGAGCCATCTCTGTTAGGAGATTACAAAGACACTATTAGGTGCCATCCGGTTAAGCGATTTTGTTCAAGGCTAGTTAGTTCCTTTACCCTATTAAGAGTAGCTTGGTTAAAGGACTTAGAACATCAATTAAGATGTCACCCAAGTAAGGTATTTTACAATAGGGACCTATTAAAGTCCACCCGGTTAAAGGATTTATGTTGCAGTGGTTAGAAAGCAACAAATGGATGATTTGTTGAATTAGCTACTGATAGCTTGATCAGATCTCAATATGCATCACACTCAATATACATTGGTTGTGTCTTCTCTGCACAACATCATTTTTCTTTGTGCACCTTCGACTCTTCACTTAGCCGGTCACCTATCCCTCAACACTACACTTTGCCGGTCCTCTGACCTTTGGCTCTACACTCTGTTAGTCCTTTGTCCTTCATCTCTGCACTTAGTTGATCTACCTCAACCACACTCTACTATGCTAACACTTCTTATCACTTCCTCTCTCTCTACTCTTCACCTTGGATCGCCTTCAACAAGATTTCCTTGTTTCAAATTTCATGATCGAAAACTTCTGAATGAACTCAAGAATACTTTATACAATTTTTGTCAACACTTTCAAGCATTCCCTCAATCAAATAAATCATGGATTTCAGAAGATTCAAATTCAAAATCTCCCTCTCTTTCTCTATGCACCTTACAACAATTATGCCAAGTGTTCAACAACTTTTGCCACTACATCTCCCAAAGATAGCAACTTCTGAGTCATGTTTAGTCAAATAAGTGCAAACCAGAAAATTTGTATGTAATCATTCTTGACTACATGATAACTAAAAGTCTACCTTACCAACATGTGATTTGGTGTTGACACAAGCTCACCAGCTCATCCTTTACCACCGCAACTAAATAACCGATCACCACTCTGAGATTTATGGTGATTACCTATCTTTCATACTGGTGTACCAGTATGCCATTGTACTTCTATATTACCAGTTCATCCTTTAATTGCTAGTTTGTTGTGCTAGCATCAAGTCTCTTCTCCTGTTTGCCAATGAGTTACCGGTTTGCATAAAACTTCAAATTTTCTTTCCTGAGTCACCTTTTGTGACTTCATCATCAAAGTGACCGATCTTCCTGAATGATAGACTAGTTGGCTTAGTCTATCTTACCTTAAGCTGATTGATCCTTTGATCATTCAATACCAATGTTGTTTCCATGTATTGTAAGTCATCACTTTTCCTTACTAAAAAACAACACCACTCTACCTATACCACTTCACCAGTTAGTGTCATCACCGGTAAGTGTTGGACATCAATGAAAAATCTTAGCACATATATCGGTTCTTTGGATTGACCAATTTTGACAATGCCAACAATCTAACAATCTCCCCCTTTGGTATTGATGGCAAACACTTCAAAATCTGGCTAATTAGTTGCATGTTCCTTCATCTCTGTACCAGTCCAGCCATTACTTCTAATTTGAGTAATGAATATCTCCCCCTGTCACTGGTCATACTCTGATACAACAGCTTCAGCTCAATCACTACTTGTTGATGCTCAAGAACTCTAATCATATCTCTCCCTTTGACAACAATGCCAAAGAGTCCTTTTTGAACACTTACAAGGCTGCTCCCCCTAACCAGAGTAGTCCACACTCATCAATCTAGTTGTTTCTAAAAGAAAACTTGAAATCATACTAGATTGATGTAGAACCCAGTTTGCTTACTTTACTGAATGGAGGGGCATAACCCCCAACTTACCTCTGAGATAGTCAAAGGTGTCCTTCTGTAGTGGCTTGGTGAAGATATCAACCACCTGCTCTTTTGTTGGTATGTACTCCAACATCACTTCCTTTTCTTGAACGCGTTCCCTTAGATAGTGATATTTGATGGATATATGCTTTGTTTTGGAGTGCATCACTGGGTTTTTGGATATGTCAATGGCACAGGTGTTGTCACAATGAATCACTACTTGTCCAAGCACTTTTTCTTGTATTCCTTCCAGTACTTGCTTGATCCAAACTATCTATGTGCAGTTGATTGCATCAACTACATACTCAGCCTCAGCTATGGATTAAGATATGCAGTTTTGTTTCTTACTTGTCCAAGATACAATCCTATCTCTGAGAAAGAATGCATCTCCACTAGTGCTCTTCTTGGCATTGATGTTTCCAGACCAATCTAAATTAGTGAAGACACTTAAACTTAAGTCTCCCTTGCGTGGATACCAGAGACCATACTCATTAGTCCCCTTTAGGTATCTGGATATTCTTTTGACTGCCATCATGTGTGTCTCTTTCGGATTTGCAGAAAATCTGGCAACCAAGCCAACGACTTGTGCTATGTCTGGTCTGCTATGTACTGCATACTGTAACTTACCGATCATGGACCGGTAAAGTGTCTCATTCACTTCTTCAACCTCATTATATTTAGATAGCTAACGATTGGAGTTCCAATAGGTTTGCAATCTTCCATTCCAAAATTTTTCAGAATTTCCCTTATGTACTTAGTCTGACTGATGAAGATGCTATTCTTTAATTGAGAGACTTGTAGGCCAACAAAAAACTTTATCTCACCAATCATGGACATCTAAAATTCTTGCTGCATTTGTTCTACAAAGCTTCTGCTCATCTCATCATCTCCCCCAAAGATGATGTCATCTACAAAGATCTCAACAACTAGGTGTTTTCCTTCAACTCCACTCTTCGGATACAAATTACTATTATCACTGGTTGTTTTGAACCCTATGCTTAGCGAATATGAGTGTAACCTCTCATGCCAAGCTCTTAGTGCTTGTTTCAGCCTATACAGAGCATTCTACAGTCTGCATACCATATTCCTCCCATCTTCAGATGCAAACCCTTCCGGTTGCTCTATGCATACTTCTTCCTCTAACACCCCATTTAAGAATGTCGATTTGACATCCATTTGGTATACTTTAAACCTTTTATAAGCAACATAGGCCAGCAAAATTTTGACCCCTTCCAACCTGGCTACCGATGTAAAGGTTTTTCCATAGTCCAAACTTTCTTCTTGAGTATAGCCCTTATAGACCAATATTGCTTTGTTTCTTATCTCTTTACCGGTTTCATCCATTTTATTTTTGAACACCCACTTGGTGCCTATTACATTTTTGTTTTCCGATCTGGGCACTAGAGTCCATGTATCCTTTTTCTCAATTTGCTCCAATTCTTCTTCCATGGCTTTGACCCAATCATCATCTTTTAGAGCCTCCTTTGCTATTTTGGGCTCAAAAATGGAGAGCATACACCCATTCTCTCTTGCTCTTCTTCTAGTTAGAACTCCTGCATCCTTGTCACCGATGATATTTTTTGCAGAGTGATTACTTCTGACATATTTGGCCAATACCGGTTCACTCCTAGGAGTTTCTTCTACTGGTTATGCAGGTTCTACTTCACAGGCTTCTTCATTAGCCACTTCAACAGGATTTTCTTCAGTAGGTTCCACCGGTACATTGTACTCAAACCCTTTATAGTCCTCTGGTTCACTCTTACTACTCTATTCATTTTTCTCAAAGTACTCATCTACTCTGACATTTGCACTTTTCACAATATTACCGGCCCTTTTGTTTAAACACTGGTATGCCTTGCTCTTTGTTGAGTAACCTAAGAAGGTTCCTTCATCACTCTTGGGATCAAATTTTCCAGTGTACTCGTCCCTCTTGATATAGCACCTGCTTCCAAATGATTTGAAATAACAAACATTAGGTGAGTATCCACTCCATAATTCATAAGGAGTTTTATGTGTCCCTTTCTTTACCTATATCTAGTTCAAAGTATATACATCAGTACTTATTGCTTCTCTCTAGAAGATATATGGGATGTCCTTTTGTATCATCAAAATCCTTGCACAATCAATAAGAGTTATGTTTCTTCTTTCAACAACTCCATTCTGTTGAGGTGTTCTAGGTGCAGACATTTGTCTCATAATCTCCTATTCCTTGTAGTAATTCATGAACTCTTGAGAGGTGAACTCTCCCACTCTATCTGATCTTAGACATTTCAGATTATTACTGGTTCCTCTTTCTACTTAAGCCTTAAACACCTTAAACATATGTAAAGCTTCAAATTTTTCCTTCAAGAATACAACCCACATCATTCTTGAGAAGTCATCCACGAACAACATAAAATAGAGGTCTCCATAGAAGCTCTTGGTTCTCATGGGACTACATAGGTCTGTGTGAACTAAGTCCAACACATTTTCAGATGAGAAATTTTTACTACTGAAATTAGACCTGGTCAACTTTCCTAGTTGACACTCTTTGCACATAGCATTTTTCAGGTTTTACCATGTCAGGCATACCTCCGACAAATTTTTCCTTATTGAATTTTTCTATTCTATCAAAGTTAACATGACACAACATTTTGTGCCACAACCAGTTTCATTCAACCTTAGACACTAGACAATTACCTATGGTGGTGTCTAGATGAAATAAATTGCCTCTTGATTGTTTATCGGTGGCAATCAAACTTCCTGATTTGTCATTTATTTTACATATTCCTTCATTGAACTCTAACTGGTAACCCTTATTGTTAAGTTGTGCAACACTTAAAAAACTATATTTTAATCCTTCTACCCAATAGACAACATCACAATTTGTCTTATCATTCAGGGCTATAAACCCCTTACCTTTTACTGCACAAGGGGCATCATTCCCAAATCTCGCAATTCCTCCATGCTGAGGAATTTGTTCCTATCACTGGTCATGTGGTGAGTGCAACCACTGTCAATCACCCATTCTCCACACTGGTTTGTGCTAGAAATCAATGCCATATCCCCTTCCTCTGTGCTATCCTCCTCTGATTCTTCATCTGTGACTCCTTCTGCAAGATAACATTCCTTCTTTCTCTTGTCCCTCTAGCTGATGAAATTATCCTTCTCATCTCTATCATTGTCAGGACATCTTGAAGCAAAATGACCTATCTTATTATAGGAGAAGCACTTTAAGGGTAGTTTACCTTTGTAGTTTTCTTTACCTCTTGGCAATCTTCTTGCCAACAGAGCTTCAATTTCATCTTGCTCATGTTCCTCAAATAGAAGATTGTCATTTTCATGGGAATGACTAGTTCTGGTAGTATAATTACTACTGTTCCCAAGGATCTGAGTTCTTGGATAGCAGAGACCCTTATTGCATATTGTGGTAGCAAGGTTCTCAGATTTTTCTAACCACATCATCCTCCTCAAGCTTTCCTCCATCACTTTTAATGGAGTTTACTACATCCTTTATCCTCTTTCTATACTGCTCTATGTTTTCTCATTCTAGCATCCTCATCTCATCATATTTTCCTCTCAGGCTATCTACTTTGGCTTTTTGGACATGAGGATCTCCCCCATAGATTGTCTTTAGCTTATTCCATATTTGAAAATCTATTTTCAAATCTTGTACCTCGGCAAATTCATTATCTGAAAGTGTGCTAACAATACGATCCATTGCAGTAGTATTATCTTGCCTTTCATTGATCTGGTCCAGAGTAAGAGTCCTTGAGGGTTCATTGTACTCCATGATCACATGATTCTAGTAGTGTTCACCTAGGGATCTTAGATAGAGTTTCATTCTTCCACACCATAAGGTGTAATTCTCCTCAGAGAACTTAGGACCCTCCTTATGCATCATCTTGGATCTCTCCCTAAGATGATTAAGCT
The DNA here is from genome assembly GCF_030272615.1 of Cryptomeria japonica. Classification (NCBI taxonomy): domain Eukaryota; kingdom Viridiplantae; phylum Streptophyta; class Pinopsida; order Cupressales; family Cupressaceae; genus Cryptomeria; species Cryptomeria japonica. The sequence continues at coordinate 430,320,890 of NC_081415.1, forward strand.
TCTCCTGATTCTAGGGACCTAAAGCTCTGATACCAATTGTTAGTCCCAACCACTACTGAGAGGGGAGGGGTGAATCAACACTTAATCAAATTTTCACAATTTAACTTTTAACTTAAATTTGCATTCATCTAAAATCCAACAATATACTTAATCACTGAAGTCAATATGCAAGAATGAAAAGTTGATAGTGACGACAAGAAGTTATCTCGTGGAAACCCAAGTGGGAGAAAACTACAATGTGAGTAGGAACTCACAAAATTTGTACTCTTCTAAAGTACATCCAGTTAAGAGCCATCCTTGTTAGGTGCCACCTGGTTAAGGGATTTTGTTCAAGACCAGTTAGTGCCTTTACCTTGTTAAGAGTAGCCTGGTTAAAGGACTTAAAACATCAATTAAGATGTCACTCGGTTAAGGGATTTTACAATAGGGACTTGTTAAAGTCCACTCGGCTAAGGGATTTATGTTGCAGTGGTTAGAAAGCAACAAATGGATGATCTAATAAATTAGCTACTGATAGCTTGATAAGATCTCAATATGCATCACACTCAATACACACCGGTTGTGTCTTCTCTACATAACACTATTTTTCTTCTTGTACCTTCATCTCTTCAAGTAGTCGGTCACCTATCCCTCGGCACTGCACTCTACCAGTCCTCTGACCTTTGGCTTTGCACTCTTCTGGTCCTCTATCCTTTGGATCTACACTCAGTTGATCTACCTCAACTAAACTCTACTGTGCTAACACTTCTTAGCACTTCCTCTCTTTGATCTTCACCTTAGATTGCCTTCAACAAGATTTGCTTGTTTCAAATTACACGATCAAAAACTTTTGAATGGACTCAAGAAAACTTTATACATTTGTGCCAACACTTTTAGGCATTTCCTCAATCAAAGCAATCATGGATTTTGGAAGATTCAATTAAAAAATCTCCCTCTCTTTTTGTGCGTACCTTACAACAAATATGCCAAGTGTTCAACAAATTCTGCCACCGCATCTCCCAAAGATAGAAACTTCTGAGTTGTGTTCAGTCAAATAAGTGCGAACCAGAAAATCCACATATAATCATGCTTGACTTCATGATAACTAAAATTAAACCTTACCAACATGTGATTTGGCGTAGACACAAGCTCACCAACTCATCCTTTGCCACCACAACTGAATAACCAATCACAGCTCTGAGATTTATGGTGATTACCTATCTTTCATACCAGTGTACCGGTATGCCACTGCACTTCTATATTACGGTTCATCCTTTAATTGTCAGTTTGTTGAGATAGCATGTAGTCTCTTCCCTTGTTTGCCAATGAGTTACCAATTTGCATACAAATTCAATTTTTCTTGCCTGAGTCACCTTTTGTGACTTCACCATCATCAAAGTGACCGATCTTCCTGAATGATAGACTGGTTGGCTTAGTCTATCTTACCTTGAGTTGATTCAACCTTTGATCATTCAATACCAATGTTGTTTCCATGTATTTTAATTCATCACTTTTTCTTACTAAAAAACAACACCACTCTACCTGTACCACTTCACTGGTAAGTATTGGACATCAATGACAAATCTTAGCACATATACCAGTTCTCTGGATTGACCGGTTTTGACAATGCCAACAATATAATAGAGGATATTTCTATTCCTAACATCATCAAGACACAAGAAGATTTGGAGGGGTTATGGAAGATGTTATTTGATGGTTCAAGGAGAAAAAATGGTGCTAGTGGAGGTTGCATGCTTATATCTGCTAAGGGTAACAATTATTACTCTTCATTCAAGTTCACTTTCAGTTGTACAAACAACACAACAAAGTATGAGGTCTTAATCCATGGCCTCAAATGGGAAAGAAAGAGGGAAATTAGTTGTTTACAAGTGTTTGGAGACAATGAAATCATTGTCAATCCAATAAGAGGCCTTCATACTATAAAGAATAATTTTTTGAGGTCCTACAAGTATAGGGTATGGGATCTTATTGAATATTTCCAAGCTTTCAATCTACTGTCCATTTAATAAACATACTGATAGATTAGCTATAATAGGATCTTAGTATGATATTCCCATTGATATCAGTAGCACTAGACAACAATTGTATGTGAAGGTAATTGTTAGATATTAAATTCCTAACAATAATGATCATTGGAAAGTCTTTGTTAATGATCAATAGATAGTAAAATTCTTAATGGAAGAGGGAAAATTTTCAACTAGTAATTAGGGAAAACTTAGACAATAGTATGAAAATCAAATTATATAGCTGAAGTCAAATAGATTATGTAAAGGTTTGGCTACATTGGAGTTAATCTTAAATACATATGATCAAAAGAAGAAAGAGAAAGCTAGTATGCAGATTAAACAAGAGCACTACAAGGTTGGTGAGATATTTAAGAACAAGCTATTAAAGCTTGACAAAGTACACATATTAGAAGAAAGACATGCATTTGTTTTGCTTCACCAAGATTTTAGTGATATATTTGCATAGGAATATTCACATTTGAAAGGATTTGATCCTAGAATTGACCAACATACCATTGAGCTTGAGCCTAATGCCAAGCCAGTAAGGCAAAAACAAAGGCCTCTAAATCCCAATCTTGAACCCCTCATGATCAAAGAATTGAATAAGCTCATTAAGAGAAAAATCATCTTTCCCATTAAGCATACTTCATGGATGTCAAACCTTGTCTATGTTAGAAAGAAAAATGGAGATAAGATTGTGTGTTGACATTAGGGATTTGAATAGAACCTCATGTTGGTATTATGGATGTGCTACATTAGTTTTGTCATTGATGTCAACACTTGTCCGTTTGGAGATCTATTGGATATGTTGAACCGACATCTATTATTGAAGCTTGTCAAGATGAACATTGGATTAAAGTAATGGAAGATTAATTAGAACAAATTGAAAAGAACAATACATGGACATTAGTTCCCTGACCTAAAGACAAAAATGTAATTGGAACTGAATGGGTATTCAGAAATAAACTTAATGAAGATGGTAAGGTAATCAAGAACAAAGAAATATTAGTGTGTAAAATATATTCACAGAAAGAGGGAATTGATTATAATGAAACCTTTGCACCGGTAGCTAGAATTGAGGTAGTTAGATTATTTCCTGCATTTGCAGCTCATAAGAACTATAAAGTATATCAAATGGATGTGAAATGTGCATTTCTGAATGGTGATCTTGAAGAGGAAGTTTACATTGAACAACCTGATGGATTTTCATTGACAAATGATAAGGATATGGTTTGTAGATTAAGGAAAGCTTTGTATAGATTGAAGCAAGCCCCTAGAGCTTGGTATGCTAGATTGGACAAACATCTTTTGAATCTTGGTTACACTAAAGGTAATGTTGACAAAAACTTATATTTTAAAGTGACTAATGACAACATCTTGGTTATTGAATTTTTTGTTGATGATATCATTTTTGGAGGAGAAGATGGATTGTGTAAGGACTTTGCTAACAAGATGCAGGAAGAATTTGAAATGTCTATGATTGGGGAGATAAAATTCTTTTTAGGATTGCAGATTTCACAAACTGATAAAGGTATCTTCATATGTCAAACAAAGTACCTGAAGGAATTATTGAAGAAATTTGGTATGGAAAACTCTAAACCAGTAAGTACTCCTATGACTACAACTGATAAATTGACATTGAAAGATGATTCGACTTCTTTTAATTTGACAAGATACAAATCTATGATTGGAGGTTTATTGTATTTAACACAAACAAGACCTGATATAATAAATGCAGTATGTATTGTATCAAGATTTCAGAGTAATCCTAAAGAAAATCATGACTCAGTAGTAAAAAGGATTTTCCGGTATCTACAAGGCACAACAAATCTTGGTTTATGGTATCCTAAAGATGAAAATTTTGATTTATGTGCATACACCGATGCAAATTGGGTAGGAGATGTAGATGACAGAAAGAGCACCACTGGTGGAGCATTCTTTCTTGGTAGCAGATTGATTTCATGGTTAAGCAAGAAGTAGAGTTGTACATCATTATCAACAACAAAATCAGAATATGTTGCAGTAGCAACTAATTGTACTCAGGTATTATGGATTAAGCAAATGTTGAAGGACATAAAGGTAAAATGTAAAGAACCTATAATCATTTATTGTGATAATTCAGTAGCAATTGATACATCAAAGAATCTGGTGTTTCACTCTAAGACTAAACATGTTTCTATCAAATATAACTTTCTAAAAGAGAATGTTGAAGCAAAAGAAGTAAGATTGGTTTATGTGAATACTAAAGAGCAAATTGAAGATATCTTTACTAAGCCTTTGCCTAAGGAAACTTTTGAATATTTTAGAGAGAATTTTGGGGTAATACCCTCACCAGTAGAGACTTGGATAGTTGAATATTGGCATCAAACCAACAAAAACTAACAAAGAAACCTTTTTCTGGCTTTGATGGAGGAGAGCTACTTCTCAGTGGGAGTAGTTGGTTATATTAGTTGGTTGTATTAGTTGGTTGTGTGCTTTGGTATTCTTATTGCTTTGGAATTTGATGTTAAAGGGGGAGAGATATCTATAGAAAAACTTTGTATTTAGGAAACATTATCCTAGGGGGAGAGATATATACTCTCTGCATTTTGATTTTGATTTCTGGTATTGATCTATTATGGAGATTGTTGGTTTTTGGTTTTTGACATTTTGTTTTGGCACTTAGATGTTTTTCCATCTAGTGTTGCCATCAATGCCAAAGGGGGAGATTGTTGGTATTATGGATGTGTTACATTACTTTTGTCATTTATGTCAACACTTATCCTTTTGGAGATCTATTGGTTTACTATTGAACCAACACATTGTGTTCACCAACAAGTTCAGTGACTTATGTACAATCATCAATATATTGTCCACTGATAGGTTATATTATTCACCAGCACTGATGATGACTTGTTATCATCTGGAAATCACTTGATTATGTCGAAGACATGGTTTGGATACTTGGTTTTGTTATTTTGGTTAATGGTCTAATCGGGTTGACATATTTGCTGTTATTGATAGATTGGTCAAGGTTATGGACCGGTATGCGATATCTATTCTAGATCAGCATGACACGTTATGGAGATGATTTATTGATTGGATATTGTTGTAAATGTATTTAGCCAACATGATGCATCACATCTATACTTGTTTGTAATTGATTTAATTGTAATATTCTTAGTGAGCCGACCTACACATTTGGTCTTAGGTTTTGTATATATGTAAGATCTTAATTGACAAGATGTAGGATATGGGATATGGTATGTAAGGTTATGGTATTGTAACATGGCATGTGTGAATATTGAAGACCATATGAGTAGACCATAGAAGGTTTAAGGAAGGTTTGAAGGTGATTGTCAGAGCTCAACCGGTATTGAATCCAGCATTGGAGATGCTATTTTGAGCAGTACATTATTCTAGGATTTAACCATCCTACTATAGTCATTGTGGCTCCCATTTGAGAAGTGTACTCTAGGCGATTGGCCTTTCTACATGTGCAGACCCCATTTGTATACACATACTATTTGCAGTAGTATCATCTGATTATGGGTAATGTTTCCCACCATTGTTTTTCCCCTTACAGGGTTTCCACATCAAAATCTCTGTGTTATGTGTTGTGGATGTTGTTTCTCTTTCTGTTTCATACATTAAGTTTCATCAGTATTGATATTAATTGTTAATCTGTTAACCGACATTAAGTTTGGTTTACCGGTATCAAGTATCAAGTTTGATTATTATAATTGGGTTAAAATTCATTGACAACTGATTCACCCCCCCTCTCAGTTGCCTTCTAGGTCCTAACACCTCACTCAAAGATCATTATTCCTTACCCTCATGGAGAGATAAGATTGTGTATTGACTTTAGGGATTTGAACAAATCCTCACTCAAAGATCATTATTCCTCACCCTCCATGGAATAAATCCTCCAAGTTGTCTTAGGGTCTGAAAAAGTTTTCTTTATCAGATGGCTTTTTAGGATATAATCAGATTTTAGTAAATGAGGAGGATCAATTCAAAATAGCATTCACGACCAAGTGGGGTACTATGGTTTACAAGAAAATTCCATTTGGTTTATCTAATGTTGGAGCAACCTTTAAGTGTGCTATGGACATGGAATTTCAAGGTCTAATGTATAAGATAGTCTTGGTCTATCTTTGATCATTGTTAGCATTAGATTTTCATTTTCAACAAGCTTTTTCTTCTCCTTTTACCAGTCAAGTTATTTTTCTAGGAGGTTTCATCAGAGTTCACTAGCTCACTTTGGAGGTTGATTTCCAATGTTTCACAAGATTGCTAAGATTTCAGCTTAAGCATCACAGGACAAGTGCAATCTTGGTGACAACAGTTTTTGGCATGCCTGATGGGACTATTGAACCATTTTAGTTCATAGAAGTTTCATTTTTACTGTTGTTTTGGTGCAAACAACAATGATTCCATCCTTTTGAGGCAACAAATTTCATACTTGGTGACTCATTTTTGTTGGTTTCAAGCAAATCCAACGATATATAGCTTATGAGAAAGATCCAAACTATGCAAAAAAAAAAGGATCTTGTTGAGCATTCTCATCTATCACCACCAAACAGGAAGAGTAAGGTAGTGAAGAATCCAAGAAATTCATCAAATCCATCAATTCAAGTTTTTCCTACTCCCATTTCTTAGCCTTCAGTTACAACTTACAACAACCCCTTATTTTCAAGCTCTTCAACTCAGGCACCTTTAAATCCACTAGTCAATTTGATGGTTCAACCAAGAGTTCAACTTTTTGTGCCTTTCAAGCAAGGCAGCCCCTTGAACCTTACACAACATGATGATATTCCTATAGTAGCATTGGAGAGTTTACCTTTCTTCACAGGAGAAGATCAAACCACACCCATTGAGTATATAAAGGAAAACTTCATTATCTGGAGTACACCGTATTACACAAGAGAATGTTGCAATCAAACTTTAGGTTGCATCATTCAAAGGAAAATCTCTTTAGTGGTTCAGATGGTTACCTATGAACTCAGATGCTACCTAGGATGATTTGGGTGATAAGTTGAAGTCACATTTTGAGGACAAATCCGATCACTTGTCATTTTTAGAACAACTGAGTACCATAAAGAGAGCTACTCAAGAGCAAATGACTTATTTCAACTTTCAATTCTAGAAGACTTGGCACAGAATCCCTATCATGGTAAGGCCTACTCTTGCACATGTTTTTCTATCTTATCTTAAGGCCCTAAATAGTGACACTTTTGTTGTGATTCAGTCAATGGGAGGAAATACTCTCCCTGATAATTTTGATATTGCTATTAGAGCAAAGGACTATCTATTTTAGGCTAGTAAAATAGCTCCTAGGCCTCCCATGCCTATTTTTATAGAAATATAGTCTATTGTACCTCTATTAGAGCCTCCTCTAGTTTTTGTCCCACCTTTTGATGAATACTAAGAGGGGGGGCGAATTAGTATGCCCAAAAACATAACCAAACTCTTAAGCAATTTTACTACAGACCGATATAGTAGTTTAAACAACAAACCAGTTAAAACACAAACAAGCGAAATAGAAAATAGAGCATTCACCCATAGAAGCACAATCACCATAACACCATATATTTTGACATGGAAACCCAAATGGGAAAAACCATGGTGAGTAAAACTCACAAGTCACCTATCTGTAGAATAGTAACCAGACCGGTTAAGGCCTTACAATGTTCTTTACTAGAACAGATCCTGTTAGGAATCTAGATCTCTATTAGGAGATAAGTCTTGTTTAAGACTACCTTGTTAAAGAATTTCAGATCCACAACTGTGAACCACCTTGTTAGAGGATTTACAATAGGCTTGATTGGGCCTACTCGGTTAAGGATTTCAGACTTGTCGAAGAGATTAGTAATCAACAAGTGAATGGTCTAGAAAGTAGCATAGAATGGTTAATTAGATCCTTGACTGCTCTATGTTAATGCATTGTGGCATTACTTCAGTCTTCTATCCTTTTCATGTTCAATCTCTATCACATGATGCCTTTTCTACTAAGACCTAATCTTCTGTTCAACATTTCTCATACACACATACACACACATAAAACCCTAGACATGATGTCCTCATATAGGAATCTGATTTCATGTTAGTCCAATAAGATTAGACTACAATTTCTTAGATTCAAATCATCTAGACACATTTGGTAACACGACATAGAATCACCACATCGGTGTCGGTGGATGATAACTCATCACACATTACAAGCTTGCTGGTTAATAAAATACAATATATTGATTACCTTTTTACTAACAAAGACTGGTAAACTAGAACATAGTGTTCTAATCTTCAAAAAAGATTGGCTACCGCTTGGGGTCCTTGGTCATGCTTTGACTGGTAAGATTCTTTTGCAAAACACCGATAGTCTTCTACAAACAAAGACTATACATATAAAGGCATATAATACTGGTGTGAACAATACACCACATATTACCGGTGGAGAATAACTCATACATAAAATAAGTGTGTGTCCATCAATGACAATCACAACTAAACAACATCAAAATACCAACAATCTCCCCCTTTGGCATTGATGGCAACACTTAAGAAAATTTGACATCTAAGTGCTTACAAAGCAAAAATGATGCCATAATCAAAATTACTCCCCCTAAGCATATACACTACTCCCTTTGCAAAAATTACAAGCATGTGCATCTTACATTTGCATGAATTTTTAATACCACTCCCCCTTTGCCAACAATGACAAAGTAATGCAAACACTCCCTCTTTCACGTAAATTTACCAAAGTTATATTACATAACATAGAAACAGAGTATATGTTCATGACAATAAAGAGTAAAAGTTCTCAAAAATAGATTTAAAGGTTTTCAGAAATTCCTTCATGTCTGTTGACCAGGTATCTAAGAGTCAGGCAACAATTTCACTCCGAGTCTTCATCTGGAAAGCTAACTCCTCCATGGCATCAATGGTGCTCAATTCCATTGTAACAATAATAGCTTTCATGTTCAGAAAACACTTCTAAAGAACCTGTAATTTTGGTAATAAAAGCAACTGGAGCTCCTGTAAATCTTGAGTCCGCTTGCAGATCTCTGATTCAATCTTTGCAATCTGATGTTGGTGAGTGTGAATAGTCTACCCATATACTGTGAAGGAATCATATGGCAATTTGAAGTTGCTAATATACTGCTTTAACTCTGATTGGATTTGACTCTTTTTCTTCAAAGCATCATCATAGAATAGATCGGGGTGGCAGATTTTGTTCAACAGTTTATGGCCTTTAGCTATTGCCAGACTGATATCATCCCTCTGATGGATCATCTTGTATTTGTCTTCATTAAATTGTTTCACCAGTGCAACTTTGAGTGTCTTTTCATAGTTTTTCTTTGTTGTGGCTTGGGAAACATCTTCCAAACATTGTACTTGATCATCCACTACTGTGCAAAGAAGTTTTAACTTGGCCAAGGAGGAATCCATACTGGGGAGGTTAGTACCAACGATTAGATTGGAAAAAGATTCAACAATAGATTGAATGACATCTTGTTCTTTCTTCCTCCTTAGTTCTTCCAATCTTTCTTGAGCTAGTTGAATGCTCCTTAGTAGCTCATTTTCATCAGCCGATTGAGTAAGATATGCAAGAGTCAAATCAGTGTGACTGGTGGGATCAACCTGGTTAGCTTGATCTCAAGTTGCCTTAGGAGTCTATCCTCCTTCCTTTTCCTTGATCTTCTCTTGTCTTTTCTTCTCCTATTCTTCTTTTTCTTGGGCATCCTTGGCGACCTTCTCTTTCTCCTCTTCTACTCTCTTGTTCTCTTGTTCTTTCTTCCTCTCTTCTTCCTTCTTCTTCTCTTCTTCCTGCTTCTTCTCTTCTTCATTCTTCCTCTCTCTTTCTCCACTTGCTCTTTCTCTTGTTTTTCTTTCTCCGCTTTCTCTTTCTCTTGTTACTCTTTCTCAGCTTTCTCTGTTTCTGACTTTTCCTTCTCCACTTTCTCTTTTACCTGTTTCTCTTTCTCTACTTTTTCTTTCTCTATTTTCTCCTTATCTGCTTCCTTCAGTTGAGTACCTTCAACATCTAGTGCATCCACATCAATAGGGTTAATTTGTTTAGTTACTCTCTCGCCTTGATTATCGAAGGTTTCATCTAGTTTGGTTGTAGATAGGTTAGGCTCTTGCTTAGCCTGTCGATTAGCTTCAGATACCTTCTGCATTTTGACAGTTGCTTTAACCTACAGATGGGTGTCTTTTTCTACTTCAGAGGTTTTGCCTCCGAGTAACTAAAGTCTTCTTCTTCACATGAAAAAGATGCCTTTGTATCGATTAAGAATCTCAATCGATTTTGAATTAGAAACATTAGGAAAATATTGGGCAAAAATTTCTTCCCTAATTTCTTGCTCCTTTTCAATGACAATGCACCATTTATTATCCAAAGAATTATACAAAGAATTAGGAACAACGGGTTTAATGTCAATCAGAGACTGATCATTATAACACAAATATTTAATGACCTCTACCTCTACCTCTTCCTTTTCACTATCGGTAAGATCATCAAAATAATCTTTTAAATCATCAAGAAATTTCCTTCTAACATTCTTCATAACCCTTTGAAAATGTGTCATAGGCTAGTAATAGGCGACATGTATATTTACTAGTGTAGAGTTTGCAGATACATTACTAGTTCTCTTCGTCTTCTTACTTGGTTGCCTTGTCTTCTTCATTTCTACCTTCGGTTCAGCGTCTTTTGAATCCAGTGTGTTATTCCTGGTTTTTCTATTCCTTTCAAATACCTTTGGCAGAATGGCCTTCAGTTTCTTTTTAGCTAGTGACCTCTTGGTCACTTTAGGACTAGCTGTAGTGCCCCTACCCTAGTCAGCTTTGCAAAACTGGCTTGACATTGGTTGATTTCCTATGTGGCCCTCTTGAATGGTTGAATTACCATGATGTAATGTTGTAGATTAGATAATACGAATATTGTGCATACCTGTTATTGTGCTTTCACATCGATTCTTGTGTAAGTTTAATTGTTTCCCTAATTCTTGTTATAAGTCTTGAGCTAACGCCTTCATTGAATATGTATATATATGTATGCTTGCATGAATCATGGTTGCAAGAGAGTGCAGGTACAATACCGCCTAGGTGCGAGGTTTGTCTCCATCAGGATTCGCAGGGTGGGGTATACCTCCTTTATCCTTAGAATTTGGATTAGGTGGTCGTAAAACCCTTGTCTCACCTTAGCAATGATCAGGTGAGTGTCGTGTGTGGTCCGTCGAGTTCCTTTTTCATTTGGGTTTGTGTGTCGTGTGATTGGTGGGCTTTCTTGGTTTGCGTGTGGTAAAATGGAGTGCTTTATCCTAAGTATTTAATTTGATTTAATGTGTTCATTTACGCATTAGTAATTGAGAAATCAAAATAAATAGGTTTCTTTTAGGTGATTAATCGTTAATTAAAAGGATCGCTATATTTATGTTTGTAACAAGTTTAAGTATTTAATTTGATTTAATGTGTTCATTTACGCATTAGTAATTGAGAAATTTAAAATAAATAGGTTTCTTTTATGTGATTAATAATTAATTTAAAAGATCGCCTTATTTATGTTTGTAGCGAGTTTATTTAATAGTTAATTTTAAATAACGAATTCAATTAGTTTATGCGTTTTACAAAGGAAAGATTTAAAGTTATTTGAAACAGAAATAATTCAATCTCTTTTGCATTTTGGAAAAGAAAGGTTAATTTTACTTATTTAAGAAAATCAATTTTTATTAGAAAAGCAAGTTTAATTTATATGTATATTTGATATAGTGTGAAAGATTGATTTTGGGAATTAATTTAATTAAAATATTTTGTCTTCGTCAATATTGTGAAATATAAATGTTAGCTTAGTTAATATTGAGAAAATTAAAATTAAATGAGAGAGAAGCATTTTAATTTTAATTAGAAAAGCAAGTTAGATTATTTGAATAGTTGAAAAGAATGATTATTTTCATTTTTTATTTAAAAAAAGTGCTTAAATTCAAAATTAGAAATTAGGTCAAAATTTGATTCTTTTAACCTAGGTTGGAAATTTTTTTTGGAGAAAAAAAAAAAGGGATTTTTTTTGGATGGAGAAAAATTGGGGATGTTGGGAAGGAAGGATTTCTATAGGTGCAGGTTGGGGCTCTTCTTCAAAATCTTGCCAAGAATGCTAAAGGAGATAGGATTCTTGTTTACTTGTTTTTTTATTTTCATTGTTAAATCAGAAAAATGATGTTTTGTTGTTCTTCATGAAATGCTGGTTTAAAAAAAACCATGAAAGTTCTCAGATTTGAGTTCCAACTTTGAAAAAAAAATGGGTTTGCATTGCTTTGTATTGGGGAAAGTTATTGGGTAATTGGAAAATCATGTTCTTGAATAAAATTTCCCATACTATTGTTTTAAACATTCTGGAAAAAAAAATATTTTAGTGATTGTGAATGAAAGAAAATTTGGGGGTTTTTAGTTTATTATTGTTTTACTTTTATGGGGTTTTGATTTGATATTAAATCTCGAGATAAACTGTAAATCGAAATTTATTCTCAAAGAATTCTGAGTTTGTGTTTGCAGAAGTGGGGTTTGTTTTATTTTATATTTTGAAAGCCATGAACATTCTGGAAAGTTTATTCAAATCTCTGTTTGAGACTGTGTAGAAATAAAAATAATAAATTATTCTTTTTGTCTCTGCTGCTGTGAGCTGTTTATTTTTAATAGTGAATGTTTTAAAAAAAAAAATTAAAAATTAAATTTTTAAAGTCTCTGGGAGACTGGTGTTTTTTTACTATGTTTTACACAGTAAATATTTAAAAAAAATAAAAATAAATAAATAAATAAAATAAATGAAAAACCCGTATGGCAGGGAATAAACCCCCACTACGAGGAGGTAGCGGCTGCTACCATGGTAGCGGACTGCTACCAAATGGTAGCAGCGCTGCCAATGGCAGCCGCTTGCTACCTTTTGGTAGCAGTGCTACCATGGGTAGCGTGAGCTCCCAGGGGGGGGGGCACGTGGAGGTCCACGTGGGTACCCTTCCCCCCTTTTCTTTATGTTATTTTTTAAAAATAAAAAAATATTTTTTTTTAATATTTTTTTTTAATTCAAAAAAAAAATATATAATAGTTTAATACAAATTAAATGTTAAATTTTTAATAAAGTTTTAATTATGATTAATTTGGCATTAATTACAATTTAAGATTAATTTGATATTAATTAATTGTATAATGGTATATATACGCTAATTAATATTTAGATTTCATTTTATGATTAATGCATGTTTTTTTAATTAAATACTCGAATTGCTAATTTCGCTATTAAATATTACTTTGTTATATTTTATTAATCTTGGATTAATAAATATATATATTAATCAATAGTTAAGTTGGGTATTTGTCTTATTGAGAAGTATCTTTTTGGAAAAAGATAGAGTATTACTTTAATTGGAAATTTTCGAGATAAAATGTATTTTTTTTGTTGGTAAACTTTAAATAATACAGTATTCAGGAATTATGTTATTTGAAGAATTGAATGATAATAGGTCATTAGCAAATGTTAGAAATGAAATATTTTATCATTGGACATTATGAATTTAAAACGATATGCCATTGGGATTATTGGAAATCTAATAAAGTATCATTTGGAAATATGGTTAAGTTACTAATATTTTCATTTAGTAAAATAAATGGGTTAATTATATTTTTTTCCTCTGTTTGAAAAATAGACAAATGGTACTATTGCAATTTGTGGTATTGTATTCACCTTGTAATGATGATTTTCTGTTAATGTATTTTTGATAAGCTTAGATCTTTTAGAAACCATGATCAACCTTTAAATGTTAAAATCAATACGGGAAAGGATTATTTTTCTTTTGGCTTTTGCTTTTGCAAGGTTTAATTTATTTGTATTCACTTTGTTTAAAGAGATGGCAAGACCCTGTTATGTTTGTTTAGACCTTGTCGTCTGTCTGAATTGTGGTTGGCCCTAGGTTGGTCAGGATCCTAGTTAGAGTACCACTAGGCAATGGACCTTTGTATCAACTTTTAATATGCTCAGTTGGATCCATTTCTATGTAGGGATCATTTAGGATTTATTGACCGAAGTGGTCGTTTGTATATTGTTGTGCTCCCCAAAAAAGGCAAGAATGTAAATGACGTGAACCCTATGTAACTATAACTTAATTAATTACCAGAGGGGTCTTGCAGTTGAGCAGACCCAGAGGTGTAGCCCTTTAGGGGTGAACTCCGAGATCATTCCTGTGTTATGTGATGTTTTTGTCTCTCATGTTTCATGGAAAGTGCTAGCAATGTATGGATGATAATTGGATATAATATATAAGAGGGTTAGATGAGAATTATCGTAATGCGTGTATGTAGTCATCTTTTAAATGCAATAAATGGACCATGAAGGAATGTAATCAATTTTAGTTAATGATGATACAATTAAGTATGCATGAAAGAACTCATTAGTTATGATGAAATTATAGTACATTTTGGAACAAGGTGCATGGCATGTGTTAATGTAAACTTGAATGCAACAAATGTTTTAAAAGTTATTAGATGAACTCGTCATATCACCTAAATTGTAATTCTAATGGATGAACTTCATGTTGTTATCTACATTCTAATCTTAATAAATGAACTTCATCATAATAGCTATAATTGAACTAAACTAGGTGAACTCATTTACTTATTTATATTTTAATCTTAATAAATAATCTTAATCATATTTAACTTATTTTAACTATAATGGGTGAACTCATTTAGCTATCCATATTTTAACCTTAATGGATGAACGTCATTTGGTTATTTACATTTTAACCTTAACAAATGAACTTCATCTTATTAACTATATTTTAACTATAATGGATGAATTCATATTTTATCTATGCTTTAACTTCAAAGGGGTAGATATCCTCATGTTAGCCTCATATTCAACCATAATAGATGAACGCTTCCTAATTTCTATAATGTTGATTCACTGAACAAATTATACCCATGTTTCAATTAATAACATGTAATTAAGATATCCTGCTTAATTGGATCAAATGTCGCAAGTTGAGTTAGGTGTTAAGTTACGTAATCACGTTGGGAAACTCCTTAGGTTCATTTAGTCTTCCGCTGTGTTATCTAAGTGTTAGATAACTCCAATGTATCTTAATGTTGTGTCTTATAAAAAAATAAAATATTTACACTCTGTTTGAGTGTTTTAGCTTTATCCCTTCAGGATTTCCTGGCGGGGCATTACACTTGGTATTAGAGCCCATGTTGCAACATTGGGATCTTTGGTTTCACTTGTGCCCTTAGTTGGTGGGAGGTGTTTCTACCCAATGTTGCATGCTCGTCCTCCTTGCTGTGTGAGTGTGATTGAACAGACCCTACTTGTGTGTAACATGTGTTTTCACACCGTGTTTTCACCTTCTTGATGTGGGTGCTTTGGAGTGATTGTATGTGCTTTGTTTACTTATTAATGTCTTGGTCTACGATTACTCATATTCATAAAGAGAGTCGTATGTACCTTCATTCTTGATTTGTTTTACTCTTTTGACTAGCCCCTCTGGGTTGGTTAGTGTTGTCTTGAATCTAAGAGTACGAAATGTGATGGTGAGAATCTATCTTAGTGTTGTCCACTTGAAGGACTAGTATGGAAAATATTAAATGCTTATTATGTAGTAAATTGAATGATTATGACCCTTACTCCTCTCTCTCTCTAAAGATTAGAATGTTTTGATATGGGTAATTATCTCTTATTTGAGTTCTCTTATTGCAAGAGAAAGGTTGCGATTTCTTGAGCCCTTGTGTGAGCCTTATAACGCTTACGTGTTTTTAGATTATAAAAGGGCTTTGGTTTGAAGGTTAATATTGGTTATTGAGAAAAAATTGTATTTTTACATTAAAGAATTCTCCATATGTATCGTAAGAGTAACATAATTAAATTCTATCTTAAGTAATGCACGTTAATATGTAAATTGTTGCTATGTGGAATTATCTTGTTTGTAAGAGGAGTATCAAAATGGAACATGTTACAGTACCTTCGAGAGTGTGTTAATGTGTTCCATGAAAGATTGTTTTATGTGCTTCTTCAAACCAATTTGATTTAGGACCTATTTTAGCAATGCTCCATTTAACTTGCCTTTGGATATAGATAATTGTCTTATTGTGCTTAGAAAGAGCGAATGAAAGACTTGTTGATGTGTATGCATTAATGTGTATTATTTAGTTGATAGCTCCTCATTTACCTTCTTGTCGTATTTCGATTTTCAATGTTAGGTTGCAGATTTTGATGTATTGTTGTATTGAATTAAGAATAGTGAGTGTTCTCAAGGTCTTGTATTACCAAAAGATTGTCTATCTTAATTTCTCATTCAGAAAACTAGAACATTCTATTGCAACCATAATAATTGGAAATGTCATGTTAGGTTGTTTTGGCATCCTCCTAAAAAGATAGCCAAATGAAAACCATGCAACTAAAATGATAGACTTATATCTGAGCATATAGTGTGATTTTGTTGATCTTGTGTATTCATAGGAAATAGTTGATTTTCCAACTCTCTCTTCCTCCTCTTGCCTAAATTATAAGGTTTTTTTTTTTTTTTTTTGAAATGCTATTAAGAATGCAGTGATTTAAGAGGAATTTTTATAACGCATATGAAATTGTATGTTTTCTTTTGGCTTCTAATTGAAAGAGGAAAGTTTTTCGCTTTGGAAAATAAAATTGCATAATTAGTAGTGTGAATACAAATTCTTAGTGGAATTTGAGAAAGATATCGAAATGATGTTATTTCCTTATGTAATGGTGAATTGTTAAGAATTTCAGTACTTGTATCTAGAATAAACTTGATTCTGTTATTCATGTGGAAAGCATAGTTAAAATCCTTCTTGAGTAGATGATAGCACAATGAAAAGTACCCCCCGTAAATGTGAGTTAACCAGTGTTGGTGCTATTCCTTGTGTATTGTAAGAAACCTGTGCTTGCTATGTGTGCCCATGGGATGGTGAAGTAATCAACCATGGAGGATATGTTTACTTATGAGTATGGGAAACCATATTGTTTATGTGGTGTTGCTTATTTGTTTCCTTACTGAGTGCCAACCCACGGGTTGTTGATAAGTCAGTATGTGAAGGGGTAGTATTAGAAGTCACCATTCCTTGAATAGTATGGAATGACGTACGAGTGATGTCGACGTGAAGCAACTTTAGCTTCCCTATTTCAAGGAAAAATATAGTTATATAATGAAACTGTATTATAGGTGTACTCAATACTTTCCCTTGTGATGAATCGATTTATGAGGTTCATGTGTGCCATCCTATTCCTATCCTTTATTTGAGCATAATTGATGATAGTTCTTGAGCATAATGATGGGTTTTATTGGAGCATCTTTTGCGTTGTCTTCATGAGAGGCATGTTATTTTCACATGAGCTGCCAATTGACTAGTGTTGGTAGACTTGTGGGTAGACCTTAGCCATGTATACCTCTAGCTTACGGTGGGTATCCCAAGAGGAACATTGCTATGCGAGGTGTGACCTATGTGTGCCCATTTTTTGTGAGGTACATTACCATGTGGGATACATCCATTGCATGCCTTTTCCGCTTGGAGTATTGCCATGCCATGTTGAGACACGATGCAAGATGTAGTAGACATTGCCATGCGGCCTACCGACAGGTTTAGGGTAGAGCCATGCCACATGACAACGTGATACGGGGTAATGTTGAGGTGCACACTGCCATGCCATGTGAATGTGTGACTAGGCCACACCACATGATGAGCTACTATGATAGCTAGACGATTGTTCCTTCCTTCCTCATTGGTGGCTAGCTGCTAGTCACATAGTGATGTAATGTGCACTTATGATTTTCTTTTATTATTTATTTATTTATTTATTTCCTTGTGGGCCAACAATTTATTTTATTTTGACCTTGAAGGTTTAGCCACAATCTTGTAATCTTGTTCTTACTTGATTTGATGTTGCAATTCTGAAATTATTTTCTTGCCTTAGTGTTGGAATTGATGATTATTATCTTTATTCTTCTGTACTTTGGTGGCTAAACTGGGTTATCCTTGTTGTTTTCGTATGCTAGTCTTGTGTTGAAATGTGAATTCCTCTCCAAGAACGTAGGAGGTGGTCTTGGTTGAGTGTATATGAGGAAGTAGACATAGGGAACCTTGAGGATGGTGGTATGTGAGGCTGTGAGACAGCTAGGATCCACTACCTACCTAGGAGTGGTGACTATCTCTTGGAGGCTAAACACCTTACACAACAAGGGATGTTCATGAGGGTCTTGTATGGAAGGTAGCACCACCATGGTGTGCCCTAGCACCATCAAGCCCTTGAGTGAGATGTTGGATATTTATGATCATGTTATTTGTTCTGAAATCAGGCATAGAGATGTTGATCATGCATGTTATCTTTGACCGAGCATTAGACATGCTCACATGTGGCCTTTTGTGTTGTGCATTCCAGTTATGTGGATGGTTATTATGTGAAATCATGGATTAAATGGTGTTAACTTGTCACTATGTTATGGGACATAGTCATTGGAAAAGTTTTTATATGCCTGGAAAGTGTAAACAATTGAGTTATTTACGTTGCTCTTATTTATTGAAATTCAACTTGGTTGTAGAAACTTATATTTGAAGCTAGTTTTATGCGATAAAGTTTTTGTAAAAAGATGTAATGGTAAAAGAAATTGTTCATGATGGCAAGTTTTCTTGTCCTGCTTGGTAGAATGAGTATGGTAATTGTTGTTTACCTCTTTTAATGCTTTGATGGGTGTAATGAAAGGAAGAAAATTCTTGTTTTACTGCTATGATTGTGGATAATTCCTATAATATTTTATAAGAAGTGTATGGCTTTAGATGTATCTTGCCTATGGATCATGACATTCATAGAGGTTTTAGCAATAATGTTTCATTTATTTATGGAAAGATTCATACATGCAAATTAATAATTGTTAAATGAGTTTTAGGGCTAATACATGTTACATGATGTTCCGCTTAGCCATACGACTTCTGGGAGTAAGTCAGAGCCTAGGGGGGAGAATGTAGTGCCCCTACCCTAGTTAGCTTTGCAAAACCGGTTTGACATTGGTTGATTTCCTATGTGGCCCTCTTGAATGGTTGAATTACCGTGATGTAATGTTGTAGATTAGATAATATGAATATTGTGCATACCTGTTATTGTGCTTTCGCATCGATTCTTGTGTAAGTTTAATTGTTTCCCTAATTCTTGTTATAAATCTTGAGCTAACGCCTTCATTGAATACGTATATATATGTATGCTTGCATGACTCATGGTTGCAGGAGAATGCAGGTACAGTACTGCCTAGGTGCGAGGTTCGTCTCCATCAGGATTCACAGGGTGGGGTATACCTCCTTTATCCTTAGAATTTGGATTAGATGGTCGTAGAACCCTCGTCTCACCTTAGCCATGATCGGGTGAGCATTATGTGTGGTCCGTCGAGTTCCTTTTTCATTTGGGTTTGCGTGTCATGTGATTGGTGGGCTTTCTTGGTTTGCATGCCTTGCGTGTGGTAAAATGGAGTGCTTTATCCTAAGTATTTAATTTGATTTAATGTGTTCATTTACGTATTAGTAATTGAGAAATCAAAATAAATAGGTTTCTTTTAGGTGATTAATTGTTAATTAAAAGGATCGCTATATTTATGTTTGTAGCAAGTTTAGGTATTTAATTTGATTTAATGTGTTCATTTACGCATTAGTAATTGAGAAATTTAAAATAAATAGGTTTCTTTTATGTGATTAATCATTAATTTAAAAGATCGCTTTATTTATGTTTGTAGCGAGTTTATTTAATGGTTAATTTTAAATAATGAATTCAATTAGTTTATGCATTTTACAAAGGAAAGATTTAAAGTTATTTGAAATAGAAATAATTCAATCTCTTTTGCATTTTGGAAAAGAAAGGTTAATTTTACTTATTTAAGAAAATCAATTTTTATTAGAAAAGCAAGTTTAATTTATATGTATATTTGATATAGTGTGAAAGATTGATTTTGGGAATTAATTTAATTAAAATATTTTATCTTCATCAATATTGTGAAATACAAATGTTAGCTTAGTTAATATTGAGAAAATTAAAATTAAATGAGAGAGAAGCATTTTAATTTTAATTAGAAAAGAAAGTTAGATTATTTGAATAGTTGAAAATAATGATTATTTTTATTTTTTATTTAAAAAAAAGTGCTTAAATTCAAAATTAGAAATTAGGTCAAAATTTGATTCTTTTAACCTAGGTTGGAAATTTTTTTTGGGGGTTGTTGATTTTTTCTGGAGAAAAAAAAAAAGGGATATTTTTTTGGATGGAGAAAAATTGGGGATTTTGGGAAGGAAGGATTTCTATAGCTGCAGGTTGGGGCTCTTCTTCAAAATCTTGCCAGGAATGCTAAAGGAGGTAGGATTCTTGTTTACTCTTTATTTTATTTTCGTTGTTAAATAAAAAAATGATGTTTTGTTGTTCTTCATGAAATGCTGGTTTTAAAAAAACCATGAATGTTCTCAGATTTGAGTTTCAGCTTTGAAAAAAAAATGGGTTTGCATTGCTTTGTATTGGGGAAAGTTATTGGGTAATTGGAAAATCATATTCTTGCAATAAAATTTCCCATACTATTGTTTTAAACATTCTGGAAAAAAAAATATTTCAGTGACTGTGAATAAAAGAAAATTTGGGGGTTTTTAGTTTATTATTGTTTTACTTTTATGGGGTTTTGATTTGATATTAAATCTCGAGATAAATTGTAAATTGAAATTTATTCTCAAAGAATTCTGAGTTTGTGTTTGCAGAAGTGGGGTTTGTTTTATTTTATATTTTGAAAGCCATGAACATTCTGGAAAGTTTATTCAAATCTCTATTTGAGACTGTGTAGAAATAAAAATAATAAATTATTCCTTTTGTCTTTGCTGCTGTGAGCTGTTTATTTTTAACAGTGAATGTTTTAAAAAAAATAAAATTAAAAATTAAAATTTTAAAGTCTTGGGAGACTGGCATTTTTTGACTGTGTTTTACATAGTAAATATTTTTAAAAAATAAAAATAAATAAATAAATAAATAACATAAATGAAAAACCTGTGTGGCGGGGAATAAACCCCCACCACGGGGAGGTAGCGGCTACTACCATGGTTACGGACTGCTACCAAATGGTAGCAGCACTGCCAATGGCAGCCGCTTGCTACCTTTTGGTAGCAGTGCTACCATGGGTAGCGTGAGCTCCCAAGGGGGGGCCCATGTGGGTACCCTTCCCCCCCTTTTTTTATGTTATTTTTTTTAAAAAGAAAAAAATGTTTTTTTTTAATTCAAAATATATATATATATAATAGTCTAATATAAATTAAATGTTAAATTTTTAATAAAGTTTTAATTATGATTAATTTGGCATTAATTATAATTTAAGATTAATTTGATATTAATTAATTATATAATGGTGTATATACGCTGATTAATATTCAGATTTCATTTTATGATTAATGCATATTTTTCTAATTAAATACTCGAATTGCTAATTTTGCTATTAAATATTACTTTGTTATATTTTATTAATCTTGGATTAATAAATATATACATTAATTAATAGTTAAGTTGGGTATTTGTCTTATTGAGGAAGTATCTTTTTGGAAAAAGATAGAATATTACTTTAATTGAAAATTTTCGAAATAAAATGTATTTTTTTGTTGTTGGTAAACTTTAAATAATACATTATTCAGGAATTATGTTATTTGAAGAATTGAATGATAATAGGTCATTAGCAAATGTTAGAAATGAAATATTTTATCATTGGACATTATGAATTTAAAACGATATGCCATTGGGATTATTGGAAATCTAATAAAGTATCATTTGGAAATATGGTTAAGTTACTGATATTTTCATTTAGTAAAATAAATGGGTTAATTATATTTTTTTCCTTTGTTTGAGAAATAGACAAATGGTACTATTGCAATTTGTGGTATTGTATTCACCTTGTAATGATGATTTTTTGTTAATGTATTTTTGATAAGCTTAGATCTTTTAGAAAACTTGATCAACCTTTAAATGTTAAAATCAATATGGGAAAGGATTGTTTTTTTTTGGCTTTTGCTTTTGCAAGGTTTAATTTATTTGTATTCACTTTGTTTAAAGAGATGGAAAGACCCTGTTATGTTTGTTTAGGCCTTGTCATCTGTTTGAATTGTGGTTGGCCCTAGGTTGGTCAGGATCCTAGTTAGAGTACCGTTAGGCAATGGACCTTTGTATCAACTTTTAATATGCTTAGTTGGATCCATTTCTATGTAGGGATCATTTAGGATTTATTGACCAAAGTGGTCATTTGTATATTGTTGTGCTCGCCAAAAAAGGCAAGAATGTAAATGATGTGAACCCTATGTAACTATAACTTAATTAATTACCAGAGGGGTCTTGCAGTTGAGCAGACCCAAAGATGTAGCACTCTAGGGGTGAACTCCGAGATCATTCCTATTGTATGTGATTTTTTTGTCTCTCATGTTTCATGGAAAGTGCTAGCAATGCATGGATGATAATTGGATAGAATATATAAGAGGGTTAGATGAGAATTATCATAATGCATGTATGGAGTCATCTTTTAAATGCAATAAATGGACCATGAAGGAATGTAATCAATTTCAGTTAATGATGATACAATTAAGTATGCATGAAAGAAATCATTAGTTATGATGAAATTATTGTACATTTTGGAACAAGATGCATGGCATGTGTTAATGTAAATTTGAATGCAACAAATATTTTAAAAGTTATTGGATGAACTTGTCATATCGCCTAAATTGTAATTCTAATGGATGAACTTCATGCTGTTATCTACATTCTAATCTTAATAAATGAACTTCATCATAATAGCTATAATTGAACTAAAATGGGTGAACTCATTTACTTATTTATATTGTAATCTTAATAAATAATCTTCATCATATTTAACTTATTTTAACTATAATGGGTGAACTCATTTAGCTATCTATATTTTAACCCTAATGGATGAACTTCATTTGGTTATTTACATTTTAACCTTAATAAATGAACTTCATCTTATTAACTATATTTTAACTATAATGGATGACTTCATATGTTATCTATGATTTAACTTCAAAGGGGTAGATATCCTCATGTTAGCCTCATCTTCAACCATAATAGATGAATGCTTCCTAATTTCTATAATGTTGATTCATTGATCAAATTATACCCATGTTTCAATTAATAACATGTAATTAAGATATCCTGCTTAATTGGATCAAATGTCACGAGTTGAGTTAGGTGTTAAGTTATGTAATCACGTTGGGAAACTCCTTAGGTTTGTTTAGTCTTCCACTATGTTATCTAAGCGTTAGATAACTCCAATGTATCTTAATGTTGTGTCTTATATATAAAAAAAATATTTACACTCCATTTGAGTGTTTTAGCTTTATCCCTTCGGGGTTTCCTGGTGGGGCATTACACTAGCAGCAGAGGTAACCTGTGCAGATGCCGATGGAACAACTTTCCTCTTCTTCTTCTTTGGTACTTCAATAGATTTTATCATCTCTAAGTAAGTACCGGTCCTCTTATTCTTTGGATCAAGTGGTGAAGGAAGTAGGGTAGAGGCATACCCTATGAGTATATCATTTATCACTTCATAGCCCATAGGCTCCACTTCCTCTTCTTTGGGATCGACCGCTTCCATTATCCAGTGATCCACTTTGATTGTGAAATAGATATCATCTTCATACTTTTTAACCAGATCACCTGATATTCTCATTCTCTAGTTCATCTTCAGTCTGAACTCATCAAAATACCTGTTCAGAGTCTCCAGATAAGAATATCCCACTGCTTGCAGACTTTCCTTTATTTGTCTTGAAACCGGTAGTTCACTCGACCATTGAACATCACCAACTCTTGGAAAATACCCTTGAAAATAAAAAAACAAACTGACAAGCATTTGAACGAACTTAACCCTCAATGTCTTTTCCTCTTTGATGGCTTCGGATTCTATGAGTTGTTTTTTTATGCAGGTACATAAGTCATATTATGCATCTTCCTTGATCATACTATAAGCGGCATGCTTCGCAGCCATAGGAACATAATTCATTCTACTAGCATAGAAACTCTATACCTGATCACCATGCACGCACACTTTAGCAAGTCATCTCTTATAGTGTTTGCAGTCATCGCCCGCTGGTCGCTCACAGAACTGGTGAGCTCTGTCACTTTGGTTTTGGTGATCTTGCGAAGACCAGGGACTTCTCCAACATTGCAGAAACCAGTGAAACCAGTCATGACATGGATTTCCTCTGGTGTAATATCATGGGTTCGTTCAAGATACATCTTGTCACCATGAACCCTACTTAGAATGATCCTTATGTGATCTTTTGTGAATTCCTCAAGAAAATATACTACATTGTGGAATTTCTTCTTCTCGATCACGTTGTACTCTGGTTTAATCTTCTTATCATGTCCAGAGAACAAAATCAAGTAGGAGTGAATCACTAGAGACCCCAGGTCTTCTAGTTTTCAATCAATGTATCTTGAAACATCCCCTGTGACAATTACTCCTCAGGTTCGGTAGAACTAGAAGGGATTTTGGATGTAGAGGCCATGATTAAATAATTTTGAATGATGAGAGTGTTTCAATGAAGAATACCTTTTCACTCTAAACTAGGGTTCACCAATGTCGAACACAACACACTTCTCCAAAAGCTTTCTTTACCACTCTTACCTCCACTCTGGATAGCTTGAAATCTCTATTGGATCTTGCACAAGATTTCTTCCTTGATTCTTTTGAATGCAAGATGATTCGCTCTTGTTGAGCTTCTTAGACTAGAAAAATTCTCCTTTGAAATAGGTAAGTAAAAATGATGACAAAAGTCACTTTTAAGCATGCTCCTACCTAACATAATAAATGGTTCACTGATAGGGTACAAACCCTAACTTTACCACTTCATTTCTTCTGTCGATTCATAGGTAACCGATATCGATAAAAACACTTTACCAATACACACCGGGGGTCCAAAACATTGTTACCGATATGTTCCCCCTTAAGCTTTTCAAAGCTCATTTTTCCTATTCAGGGGTCTCTACACTGGGTGCAGAAACTGGTACATCTTGTGGCTCCTCTTCAGATTTCTTTTTCTAGGTTTTATTCATATCTGCCTGAATGACTTCAACATCGACCTTTCCTTTTCCTTTTGGGTTGACCGACCTTTCTTTCGATGGATTCTTTCTCAGTCTGCATGCTCTAGCAAGATGTCCCAGTTTATGACAACGATAACATATCATACTAGGTCCTCTCCATGGTTTGGTGTTCATTTTTCTATTCTTCCTCTTGCATGTTACAACAATGTGACCACTACCATGGTAGATCAAACAAATTTCTCTCCAACCGGTTGACGCTTTATAACCATTTGATTGGGGGTCATAGGTTCTATATAGGTTTGCATTTCAGTTCATAGGAGGTTCTTGGACAATTCCTCTTGGTCTCGGTGCATAGACTCTAGGGTTATTCATAACCGACTTGCACTCAAAAGATCTATGCCCAAACTTGTTGCATGCATAAAAATGACCATTAAATGTACAAGTTCTAGCCTTGTGGTTATTCACATTGATTTGCATGAAAGGGAAATTGTTATAGGCCTTGCTCCTACATACATTGGCAGTATGTCCTTCCTTAAGATAGTTAAAGCATTCAGGTTTGAACTTTTGCTTACCTTTTCTTTGGTTGATCTTAGGTGTCGATTGCTCCTTTGGTGCACCACTCTTGGTTCTAGAGGTTTCACCTTCCTCATATGTAGAGTAACCAATTCCAGAGGTATCTTTTGATGGCTTCATTGTTTCCAACTTTTGGTCCAACTTCGCAGCACTCCAGTTGAAATTTGCAAGTATCTCCTTTGTCTCAGCAAGTTCCTTGGAAAGAGTACCATTAGTTTTCATCAATGTTTCATTATGAGAAATGGCTGCATTGAGGTCTTCTTGCATTTATTCTTTCTCTTCCTTACCCTCTTGTAGATAAGCGGTAATGGTAGAAATTTCCTGGTTTACCTTAAAGATCTCACTCTCCTTGTCCTTCACTAGATCTTGAGATTTTATTATGTTTTCTAGCTCCTGACTCATTCTGATAGTCAGCCCTTCCAGCTCCCTCCTTAGGTTAGTTTTGGACTCATTTAGTTTCTCCACTTCTTGGACTAGGGAATCCATGCCTGCTTCATCAGAAGAGCTATTTTCAGTGATTTCCATCATTTTCTCAGTATGATCTCTTCTTTTGGCTAAAGAGGCTTTATACTTGACCTTAAGTTTATTGTAGGCTCTCTTAGATTTAGCCAAACGGTGAGTGAGTTCCCTTAAGCTGTATTCCCCCATATCTCCTTCCAAGTTGTTAGACTTATAGAAAGGTTGGCTTTGATACCAATTGATGAATACTAAGAGGGGGGGTGAATTAGTATGCCCCAAAACTTAACCAAACTCTTAAGCAATTTTACTGCAGATCGGTATAGTAGTTTAAACAACAAACCGGTTAAAACACAAACAAGCCAAATAGAAAATAAAGCATTCATCCACATAAGCACAATCACCATAACACATGATATTTTAACATGGATACCCAAATAAGAAAAACCACGGTGAGTAAAACTCACAAGTCAACTATCTATAGAATTGTAACCAGACCAGTTAAGGCCTTACAATGATCTTTACCAAAATAGATCCTGTTAGGAATCCAGATCTTTGTAAGGAGATAAGTCCTATTAAAGACTACCTTGTTAAAGGATTTTAGATCCACAACTGTGAACCACCTTGTTATAGGATTTACAATAGGCTTGATTGGGCCTACCCAGTTAAGGGTTTCAGACTTGTCAAAGAGATTAGTAATCAACAAGTGAATGATCTAGAAATTAGCACAAAATGCTTGATTAGATCCTTGACTGCTCTATGTTAATGCATTGTAGCATTACTTTGGTCTTCTATCCTTTTCATGTTCAATCTCTATTGCACAATGCCTTTTCTGCAAAGACCTAAGCTTTTCTTCAACACTTCGCATACACACATACACACACATAAAACCCTAGACATGATGTCCTCATCTAGGAATATGATTTAATATCATTTCAATAAGATTAGACTACAATTTCCTAGGTTCAAAGCATCTAGACACATTTGGTAACACGACACATAATCATTGCATCGGTGTCGGTGGATGATAACTCATCACACATTACAAGTTTGCTGGTTAACAAAATACAATATATCGATTACCAGTTTACTAACAAAGACTGGTGAACTGCAACATAGTGTTTCGATCTTCAAAAAATATTGGCTGCCACTTGGGGTCCTTAGTCATGCATGGACCAGTAAGCTTCTTCTGCAAAACACCGATAGTCTTCTACTAACAAAGACTATATATATAAAGGCATATAATACTGGTGTGAAAAATAGAACTCATATTACCGGTGGAGAATAGCTCATACATAAAATAAGTGTGTGTACATCAATAACAATCACAACTAAACAACATCAGAATACCAACAATTTCCCCTTTGGCATTGATGGCAACACTTAGGAAAATTTGACATCTAAGTGTTTACAAAGCAAAAGTGATGCCATAATCAAAATTAGCCCCCCTAAGCATATACACTACTCCGTTTGCCAAAATTACAAGCATGTACATCTTCCATTTACATGAAATTTTCAATACCACTCCCCCTTTGCCAACAATGAAAAAGTAATGCAAACACTCCCTCTTTCACGGAAATTTACAAAAGTTATATTGCATAATATAGAAATAGAGTATATGTTCATGACAATAAAGAGTAAAACTTCTCAAAAATAGATTAAAGGTTTTCAGAAAATCATTCATGTCTGTTGACTAGGTATCTAAGAGTGAGGCATCAATTTCACTCCGAGTCTTCATCTGGAAAGCTAACTCCTCCATGGAATCAATGGTGATCAATTCCTATGTAACAATAATAGCTTCTATGTTCAAAAACCACTTCTGAACAACTTGCAATTTTGGTAATAAAAGCAACTTGAGCTCGCAAATATTGAGTCCGCTTGCAGATCTCTGATCCAATCTTTGCAATTTGATGCTGGTGAGTGTGAATAGTCTTCCCATACACTATGAAGGAATCATATGGCAATTTGAAGTTGCTTATATACTGCTTTAACTCTGATTGGAGTTGACTCTTTTTCTTCAAAGCATCATCACATAATAGATCAGGCTGGAAAATTTTGTTCAACAGTTTATGGCCTTCATCTATTGTCGGACTGATATCATCCCTCTGATGGATCATCTTGTCTTTGTCTTCATTAAATTGTTTCACCAGTGCAACTTTGAGTGCCTTTTCATGGTTTTTCTTTGCAGTGGCCTGGGCAACATCTTCCAAACATTGTACTTGATCATCCAGTACTATGCAAAGAAGTTTTAACTTGGCCAACAAGGAATCAGTATTGGGGAGGTTAGTACCGAGGATTAGATTGGAAAGAGTTTCAACAATAGATTGAATGACATATTTTTCTTTCTTCCTCCTCAGTTCTTCCAATCTTTCTTGAGCTAGTTGAATGCTCCTTAGTAGCTCATTTTCATCAACCGATTGAGTAAGACGGGCAAGAGTCAAATCGGTGTGACCGGTGGGATCAACCTGCTTAGCTTGATCTCTGGTTGCCTTAGGATTCTATCCCTCATCCTTTTCCTTGATCTCCTCTTTTCTTTTCTTCTCCTGTTCTTCTTTTTCTAGGGCATCCTTGGCGGCCTTCTCTTTCTCCTCTTCCACTCTCTCCTTCTCTTCTTCTTTCTTCCTCTCTTCTTCCTTCTTCTTCTCTTCTTCCTGCTTCTTCTCTTCTTCCGTCTTCCTCTTTCTTTCTCTTGTGTTGCTTTCTCCACTTTCTCTCTCTTGTTTTTCTTTCTCCGCTTGCTCTTTCGCTTATTTCTCTTTCTCAGCTTTCTCTTTTTCTGACTTTTCCTTCTCCGCTTTCTCTTTTTTTTTTTTCAATAAAAGTGGATTATTCCACTAAACTTTTTTATTAATATTTTTTTATTTTTACATAGGATTCAAAGAGCATACTAGAGGAAAGAACCCTGGGAAGAAAACCTCCAGTCACAGCTCATAAAATAAACCTATAGTATCTAACGGATCAGTTTATACACCCCACCCAAAACCACATACAAAATGCGGTCACAACACATATAATATTAGTTTTGCATTGCATAGAGCCCATATGACAATTTGTCAAAAAAGCCCATCGGATAATTTTCAAATGTAGACTCCACATCTGCTATCAATGGAAGAAGACAAAATTTTCCAAAGCCCTGTGCCAAATCCCATGAGCCAAAAACCTTCCTGGCAAAAAAGAAAGTATCAAAAAAACTTTGGAAAAAAACTATTGTATCAAATACCATGAGCTCGAACTCTCCTCCAGACAAGGAACATGAATACTTGAAATGAAAGGGGAAGTGGGAATAATTATCATCATAAAATTTTACATCAACATTACTCAAGAAAATCACATAACTATTGCTGCAAACCTTCCCATACCCTAGAAGGAATTTCCTCAAAACCCACCTCTCACTGATTGGCATTGCTATCAATAGCTAAATTTGCCAAATAATCTGCAATCTTATTGACTTCTCTATAACAATGGGATACCAAGAAAGATTCAAACAATTCTAATTTTTGTAAAATGGGATCAAGTATATACTGCAAATTCCAACAATTCAATTTCTTTTTCATAACACATTGAATAATCACCATAGAATCACCTTCAATTATTAAGTCCTTAATTCCCAAAGAGATTGCCATATCCAAACCAAAAGACAAAGCATGAAACTCCACATAATTGTTAGTTTTAAAACCAATAGCATGACACTTAGATCGAATAAAATTTGCATTGTGATCATAAATTACCATGCCTATTCCATCCAGCCTAGGGTTACCACGAGAGGCCCCATCAAAATTCAGTTTAAAGTGCCCCTGCGGAGGAGGTTTCCATCTAGCAGAGCATCTCTTACCTATTGCATCATTCTTTTTTAAAATTGAACCATGAGAGGGTAAAACTGGCAACATCTTCCAAACTCTAGTAACTCTACTATCCTAGTGCGAAAAAGAAGTAAGATTTTCCAAATTCTTATAAATAAATGACAAAGCAACCTCAGAGATTGAAGACTCAATTTTTAATAGAACCTCAGACACAGGAGACCTTGTTTTTTTAAATATCTTGTTGTTTCTCTCTAGCCAGACATTCCAAATCACAATAGATGGAGATATGATCCAAAGGCATGCATAAAAAGATGAGGCAAACATAAAGGGATAAGATCTAAAATGGGAAATGAGATCCTTACCAATAACAAAGGATATATTTAACTTCTCAAACAACCACTGCCAACATTCATAAGCATAATCACAATGTAGGAATAGGTGTGAAGAAGATTCCAATTTTTTGTTACAAAGGACATAAGGGAAAACAACAGTAATACCAAGCCTGTCTAGTCTCATACCTGTAAGGACTCTATCCTAAAATGCCAACCAAGCAAAGGCTCCAGCTTTAGGAAGACAAGCCGAATGCCAAAACAACTTATAAGGCCAAGATGATAAATCTTTAGCAACCAGAAGAGAGTTGTAAACATCTTTAATAGTGTACTTACCAGAAATATTCTTTGTCCAAATAAGTTCATCCTCAGAATCAGAAAGAAATACAATTCTATCCCCCAAAATCTTCTCAAAATCTAATTTCATGCTTTGATCAACATCTAGGAAATCAATCGACTTCCATCTAGCTAGCTTAAGGGGACCACTAGTCACAATTTCAAAATAATCTGCTACAAAAACATCCCAAAGGGAGGAAAGAACAGTGATTAGAGTAGACCAATCCCTAATATTCACCAAAGGTGTGTGTCCATTCCATACTTCATCCCAGAATCTGACCTTTCAACCATTATGAACAATCCATGAGAGATGAGGCAAAATAATTGATCTACATTTACAAAGAAAATTCCAAATAGCAGAACCCAAAGGCAAATTTGAGACTTTAAAAATGTGCTCTCTTGGTCCATTATTTAAATATTTGGCAAATATAATTTGTGCCCATAAGGAGCTAGGCTTGTCATATAATTTCCAAACCAACTTAGCACCTAAGGCTAAATTCTGATTCTCGAGACTCTGAATTCCTGTTCCCCCAAGTTCCTTAGGCAAACATACCTTATCCCATGCAACTAAAGGGAGTTTCTTCTTGCCATCTTTATTATTGTTCCAAAGAAAATCTCTAAGAGTATCCTGTAAACTAACAATAGCTACTTTTGTAGACTTCAAAACAGACATGAGATATATGGGAACACCATTCAAAATAGACTTGATGAGAACAATTTTACCTACCAAAGTTAACCATCTATGATTCCATGAGAGAATTCTTTTAGAAATGACCAAAATAATCTTATCCCAAAAACCAATCTTATCCTGTTTAACAAAGAAAGGAATCCCAAGGTAAGTACATGGAAGATTTCCAGTCTCAAATCCCCAAAAGGATTGCAACCTATGCTAAACTAGTTGTGATGTATTAAGGAAAAAACTCTTTGATTTATCACCATTCACTTTCTGACCAAAAAATGATGCATAATTTGGTATTATTCCTTTAATCACTTTTGCCTCACCTAACGAAGCATGTCCAAATAACAGAGTATCATCTGCAAAGAGACAATGAGAAATACTATGGGGAATATTCTAAATCATTATACCTTTCCAAAGCCCCCCCACTTTAGTAGCCCTAATAGCCCAACTAAAGGTTTTAGGTAGGAGAATAAACAAAAAGGGAGAAAGGGGATCTCCCTGTCTCAAACCCCTAGAGGAAGTGAAAAAACCACAAGGAGAACCATTAATTAAAACCGAGAATCTTGCAGAAGAAATACATGCACGAATCCATTTGACCCAAGCCTTGGAAAAACGTAACTTCTCAAGAACATAAAGCCCCCCACTCTACTCTATCATAAGCCTTCATCATGTCTAGTTTAAGTATCATGGCTGAGGTTCTTTGGGTGGAAATAGAATGTAGCACCTCATGTGCTACAATTGCACCCTCTGTCGTCTCCCTTCCGAGAACAAAACCAGCTTGCTCCAATGAAATGATCCTAGGTAGAATTTTTGTGAACCTAAGGGAAATTGCCTTCGTAAATATCTTATACAAAGTGTTACATAAAGAAATGGGGCAGAAGTCAACAAAAGTCTTAGTATCCTCTTTTTAAGGAATAATTGCAATCATTGTAGTATTAAGTTCTTTTAAAATAGACCTATTTCTCCTAGCTTCCTCGAGAGCCAATAAAACATCATTTCCCACAAAATCCCAACATTTCTAAAAAAATAAAGGAGTAACACCATCTGGTCCCGGATCTTTATCCAGATTCATGGCAAATACAACACTCTTAACTTCTTCTAAGGAAAAGGGAGACATCAACATCTTATTGTCTTCCAAAGATACCAAAGGAGGAATATTAGATATAATATCATTGCTGAGATTTCCATTTTCTGAAGATAATAATGACTTAAAAAACCTAAGTGCCTTTGAAGCAATGTCCTCTGGCTCTGTCAATAAACTCCCATTCTGACACTAAATACAAGATATCCTATTCTTACATCTTTTAATCTTAGTTGAAGAATGAAAGAATTTAGTGTTCTTGTCACCATCTGAAAGATCATCAAAATAATCTTTTAGATCATCAAGAACTTTCCTTCTAACATTCTTCATAATCCTTTGAAAATTTGTCATAGGCTGGTAAGAGGCAAATATGTATATTTATCGGTGCAGAGGTTGCAGGTACATTACCGGTTGTCTTCATCTTCTTACTTGGTTGCCTTGTCTTCTTTATTTCTACCTCTGGTTCAGTGTCTTCTGAATCTAGTGTGTTATTCCTAGTTTTTCTCTTCCTTTCAAATACCTTTGGTGGAATGGACTCTAGTTTCTTTTTGTCTTGTGACCTCTTGGTCACATTAGGACTAGCAACAAATGTAATCAGTGCCGATGCTGATGGCACAACTTTCCTCTTCTTCTACTTCGATACTTCTAATAGATTTGATCCTCTTTGAGTAAGTACCGGTCCTCTTCTTCTTTGGATCTAGTGGTGAAGCAAGTAGGGTAGAGAAATACCCTGTGAGTATATCATTTACCACTTCATAGCCCATAGGCTCAACTTCCTCTTCTCTGGGCTCAACCGCTTCCATTATGCAGTGATCCACTTTGATTGTGAAACATATATCATCTTCATACTTTTTAACCATATCACCTGATATTCTCATTCTCTGGTTCATCTTCTATCTAAACTCATCAAAATACCTATTCAGAGTCTCCAAATAAGCAGATCCCACTGCTTGCAGACTCTCCTTTATTTCTCTTGAAACAGGTAGGTCACTCGACCATTGAACATCACCAACTTCTAGAAAATACCCTTGAAAATAGAAAAACAAATCGACAAGCAGTTGACTGAACTTAACCCTCAATGTCTTGTCCTCTTTGATAGACTTCAGATTTTCCATGATTTGTTTTTGTATGTAGGTACATAAGTTATATTCTTCATCTTCCTTGATCATCCTATAAACAACATGCACCATAGACGTATGAACAAAATTCATTCTACTAACATATAATACTCTATACCCAATCACCATGTACATATACTTCACCAAGTCATCTCTTATGGTGTTTACAGTCATTGCCCGCTGGTCTTTCACAGAACTGGTGAGCTCTGTCACTTTGGTTTTGTTGATCTTGCAAAGAACAGGGACTTCTCCAACATTGCAGAAACTCGTCACGATGTTGATTGCCTCCGATGTAATATCATGGGTTCGCTCAAGATATATATCATCACCATGAACCCTACTTAGAATGATCCTTATGTGATCTTCTATGAATTGCTCAAGAAAATATACTGCATTGTGGAATTTCTTCTTCTCGATAACGTTGTACTCTGGTTTAATCTTCTTATCATGTCCAGAGAAAAAACTCAACTAGGAGTGAATCACTAGAGATCCTAGGTCTTCTAGTTTGCAATCAATGTATTTTGAAACATCCTCTGTGACAATGACTCTGACAGGAATTTGAGATAGGGCATTATATTTCACCTTCTTCCTAAGAAACTTGGATGACTCCTCAAGTTTGGAAGAACTAGAAGGGATTTTGGATGTAGAGGCCATGATTAAGGAATTTTGAATGATGAGAGTCTTTTGATGAAGAATACCTTTTCACTCTGAACTAGGGTTCACCAATGTTGAATTCAAACTAGGGTTCACTGATGTTGAACACAAAACACTTCTCCAAAAGCTTTCTTTACCACTCTAACCTCCACCCTGGATAGCTTGAAATGTCTGTTGGATCTTGTGCAAGATTTCTTCCTTGATTCTTTCGAATGCAAGATGAATTGCTCTTGTTGTGCTCCTCAAACTATAAAATTATCCTTTGAAAATATGTAAGTAAAAATGATGACAAAAGTCACTTTTAAGCATGCTCCTACCTACCATAATAAATGCATCATTGATAGGGTACAAACCCTAACTTTACCACTTCATTTCTTCTGTCGTTTGATAGGTAATCGATACCGATAAAAACACTTTATCGATATACACTGGGGGTCCAAAACATTGTTACCGATATGTTCCCCTTAAGCTTTTCAAAGCTCAGTTTGCTAATTCAGGGGTCTCCACACTGGGTGCAGAAAGTGGTACATATTGTGGCTCCTCTTCATATTTATTTTTTTAGGTTTTATTCATATCTACCTGAACGACTTCAACATCGAACTTTCATTTTCCTTTTGGGTCAACCGGTCTTTCTTCCGATGGATTCTTTCTTAGTCTACATGCTTTGGCAAGATGTCCTAGTTTATGACAATGATAGCATACCATACCAGGTGCTCTCCATGGTCTGGTGTTCACTTTTCCATTCTTCCTCCTGCATGTTGTAGCAGTCTGACCACTACCACGATAGATCAAACATATTTCTCTCCAACCAGTTGATGCTTCATAACCATTTGATCGGTGGTTATAGGTTCTATACCAGTTTGGGTTTCGATTCATAGGAGGTTCTTGGTCAATTCCTCTCGGTCTTGGTGCATAGACTCTAGGGTTATTCATAACTGACCTACACTCAAAAGATCTATGCCCAAACTTGTTGCATACATAACAATGTCCATTAAATCTACCAGTTTTATCCTTGTGGTTATGCACATTGTTATTCATGTAAGGGAAATTGTTATAGGCCTTGCTCCTACATACATTGGCAGTATGTCCTTCCTTAAGACAATTAAAGCATACAAGTTTGAACTTTTGCTTACCTTTGCTTCGATTGCTCCTTTGGTGCACTAGTCTTGGTTCCTGAGGTTTCACCTTCCTCATATGCAGAGAAACCAAGCCTAGAGGTATCCTTTGATGGCTTCATTATTTCTAGCTTTTGGTCCAACTTCGTAGCACTCTGGTTGAACTTTGCAAGTATCTCCTTTGTCTCAACAAGTTCCTTGGAAAGAGTATCATTGGTCTTCATCAAGGCTTCATTCTGAGAAATGGCTACATTGAGGTCTGCTCGCATTTCTTCTTTCTCTTCCTTACCCTCTTGCAGATAAGCGGTAATGGTACCAATTTCTTGGTTTAACTTAAAGATCTCATGCTCCTTGTTCTTCACTAGATCTTTAGCTTTTCTTATGTTTTCTAGCTCCTCACTCATTCTGATAGTTAGTCCTTCCAGATCCCTCCTTAGGTTAGTTTTGGACTCATTTAGTTTCTCCACTTCTTGGTCTAGGGCATCCATGTTTGCTTCATCAGAAGAGTTTTTTTCAATGATTTCCATCATTTTCTCAGCAAGCTCTCTTCTTTTGGCTAAAGAGGCTTTATACTTGACCCTAAGTTTATCGTAGGCTCTCTCAGATTCAACCAAATAGTGAGTGAGTTCCCTTAAGCTGTATTCCCCCATATCTCCTTTCAAGTGGTTAGACTTAGAGAGAGGCTGGCTCTAATACCAATTGATGAATACTAAGAGGGGGAGGTGAATTATTATGCCAAAAAACTTAACCAAACTCTTAAGTAATTTTACTGCAGACTGGTATAGTAGTTTAAACAACAAACCGGTTAAAACACAAACAAGCCAAATAGTAAATAGAGAATTCACCCATAGAAGCACAATCACCATAACACAAGATATTTTGACATGGAAACCAAAATGGGAAAAACCATGATGAGTAAAACTCACAAGTCAACTATCTGCAGAATAGTAACCAGACCAGTTAAGGTCAGACTAGTTAAGGCCTTAGAATGTTCTTTACTAGAACAAATCCTTTTAGGAATCCAGATCTTTGTTAGGAGATAAGTCCTATTAAAGACTACCATGTTAAAGGATTTCAGATCCATAATTGTGAACCTCCTTGTTAGAGGATTTACAATAGGTTTGATTGTGCCTACCTGGTTAGGGTTTCAAACCTGTCGAAGAAATTAGTAATCAACAAGTGAATGATCTAGAAAGTAGCACATAATGCTTGATTAGATCCTTGACTGCTCTATGTTAATTCATTGCAACATTACTTCAATCTTCTATCCTTTTGATGTTCAATCTTCAACATGATGCTTTTTCTATGAAGACCTAATCTTCTCTTCAACACTTCACATACACACATACACACACATAAAACCCTAGACATGATGTCCTCATATAGGAATATGATTTAATATCATTCCAATAAGATTAGACTATAATTTTCTAGGTTCAAAGCATCTAGACACATTTGGTAACATGACACAGAATCACCACATCGGTGTCGGTGGATGATAACTCATCACACATTACAAGTTTGCCAGTTAACAAAATACAATATATCGAGTAGCTGTTTACTAAGAAAGACTGGTAAACTAGAACATAGTGTTTCGATCTTCAAAAAGATTGGCTATCTCTTGGGGTCCTCGGTCATGCTTTGATCGATAAGCTTCTTCTGCAAAACACCGATAGTCTTCTACAAACAAAAAATATACATATAAAGGCATATAATACCGGTGTGAACAATACAACACATATTACCGGTGGAGAATAACCCATACATAAAATAAGTGTGTGTCCATCAATGAGAATCACAACTAAACAACATCAAAACACCAACACCTTTACTAGCATTGAATAATCAAGCTGCATCCCAAGAGAAGGTTGTCCTAGACGCTTCAAAAAAATTTCAAGACATAAAGGAATGTTAAAAAATTATGATAATAATCAAAAGATGCAAAAAACCTTACAAACCTTGGGAAATGATGTAGTGAATATCAAAAAGACAATAGCCCCAAATCCTAATAGAATACCATACCAAGCCCCTTGCCAAGATCCTTATCAGCCTAATAGGCCTAATTATCAATTTGATTCTCAAAACCAAAGGATAAATTATAATGGAAGAGAATCTTAGCCTTACAATCCTAATG